>NW_013550570.1:57387-61263 GCF_000709125.1 Exophiala aquamarina CBS 119918 | reverse complement strand
GCTCGAGTAACCTACTATTATCGCTTAGTAGAGCTAAGGAAGATATTCCTTAAGGAAGCTCTAGAGCGTTAAGCATCGTACCTATATCGGTAATATAAGATCGCTACGCGTAACTATAACGTAGACTACTAGAAAAGAGATAGCTAAATAAAATATAACGGATAGAGGCGGAGCTTCGAGGTAAGTAAGTTAATAATTCGGTAGATATCCTAGATACGACGCTACTCCTTCGTAAGCGGCTAGTAAGTCTATAAGAGGATAGCCTAGTAAAGTATATTAAGATAGAGGAACCTAAGATATATATAGGTACTTCGCTAGCTAGTCTATAGAAGTTCGATACCTATTAGTAGATTCGTTTTTCTATACTATCGAGTTCGATAGTACTATTAAACGCGAATCGTATTAACTTAGCGACTACGTTCCTAACTAATACTACTACTTTAGTATAGGCGCGTCGAGAAGAAGCCGTCCTAATATAGGAAGACTTTATCTACTTCCTACGAAATCTAGTATAAAATCTAGCGAACCGCTTAATATTCGTACTAAGTCGCCTATAGCGGAAACGCTAGGGCGAAAGCTAGATAGTTCGAGAGCTATAAGAAGAACTTATACGTATTCGAACGAATATTCTATCGATATCTAAACGCGAGACGTATACTTAAGAGCTACTACTCGTATTAAAGCCTAAGATTCGGCTAGAGGTAATAAGGTAATTACTCGATATTAAATCTAAAGAGTAGGTCCTACGCGCGATATAGCGCTAGAAGGAGCTCTAAAAGACTTCTAGTAGAAGGCCTAAACTACGAGAAGTCTCGAAGTATTTTTCTAGTAAGCCGAGCGCGAAAACTCCTTAAAGGGGGCGCTCGGAGTCCTACTCGTACGACGATAAGTCGAAGGGAAAGGATAGGAGGTATAGACCTATTTTCGGCGATAGACGATATTAGAACTATAACTAACCTAAATATATAAGAATAGAGTACTCGTAGAGTACTAGTAAGGTAGCTAGCGATATAGCTAGAGATAAGAGTTAGAAGAAGGGTAAATTCTTCTAGATAAAAAAATTAGTACCTAGTATACTACGCGCTACTAGCGTATTAAGGCTACTAGAAGATAGTACGATATCGTCGCGAATACTAGTAGTAACTATAAATACGAAGTTTAGTAGTAAGAGGCGTACGCTTCGCGTACTAATCGACTTCGGAGCGAAGCTAAACTTTATATTATAGAGAGTAATTATAGAGAAAGGCCTTACTATAGGAATATCGAAGGAGCGTACTTACGCTATCGACGACTATTTAATTTAAGTCTACGAAGATTACTATATAGCTCTATATACGACTAATATATTAGGAACGTATATTCCTAGTATCTATAGGTTCCTAGCTACTAATCTTAGTAACTTTAATATAATCTTTAGGTATATTTAGCTTTACGTAGTAGATCTAGAAGTTCGCTAGCGCGAAAATACGTAGTATTATCGTATAGTACGAAAAGCGTATATAGTTCTTATTTCCTTTCGAAAGGTAATAAAGCTAGCTAAAATCTATCGAGTTTACGCTATCTACTTAAAGGACTTAAAGTCTAATAGTAACCCTATTAAGGAGGAATCGTAGGATAATAGCGGAAGTATAGCGGTCTCTTTACCGAAAGAGTATCGAGATTTTAGTAATATATTCTCGGAAGAGGATACGAGTAAGCTATCGCTAGATACTAGAGTAACTTACTCGATCTCTTTAGAAGAAGGTTCGATAGCGAGTTATAGGCTAATCTATTCCCTTAGTATAAAGGAGCTTCGAGTACTCCGCGAGTACCTTAATAAGTATCTAGCGCGGAGATAGATTAGGAGAAGCGAGTCGCCTACGAAGGCTCCTATCCTATTTATACTAAAGAAGGACGGTAGCTTACGACTCTATATCGACTATCGTACCTTAAATAGGATAACCGTAAAGAATCGTTATTCCTTACTCTTAATTAGTAAGATACTAAATCGATTAGCCGGCGCTACTATATATATTAAGTTAGACTTACGTAATATATACTATAGAATACGAATATATAAGAAGAATATCTAGAAGACTACGTTTCGTACGCGGTATAGCTACTTCGAATATCTAGTTATACCGTTTAGTCTTACTAATACTTCGATAACTTTCTAAGCCTATATTAACGAGGCGTTAGAGGAGCTCCTTAATATTATATACGTAGTATATCTCGATAATATCCTTATTTTTAGTTAAGATTCGATAGAATATACTAAGTATATACGCTTAGTACTCGAAAGGCTCCGAAAGTATAAACTATATATTAAGCTTTCGAAGTATAAGTTCTCGACTTAGAGAGTCGAGTTCTTAGAATTTATCGTAGGAGTCGAAGGTATCTTAATAGACCCTCGAAGGGTTATCGCGGTCTAAAACTAGCCTCGATCGATATCTTTCCGGAAAATCTAAGTCTTCTTAGGTTTTACGAACTTCTATCGAGGTTTTATCGTAGGGTACTCGTAAGTAACTACTCCTATTACTAATTTCCTAAAAGGAATATAGAAAGAGAAGAAGATAGGCTCGTTTAAATAGATAGACGAGGCTAAAGCGGCTTAAAAAGTACTAAAAGTACGCTTTTATAGTACGCTACTACTAGCCTACTATAACTCTATATAATAGTATAAGGTAGAACTTAACGCCTTAAGGAAGGCTTATAGTTCGATTTTCTCGTAAGTATATAAGTCGCGTACTACCCGAGAACGAACGATATAGAAATCTATAGCTTTCTTTTTAAGAAAGTAGAACGCCGTAGAGCGTAACTATAGAATATCGAATTAGGAGATACTAGCTATCGTAGAATCCTTTAAGGAGTAGCGCTACTACTTAGAGAAAGCTACGACTAGTACGCTAGTCCTAACTAATTATAATACGTTAAAGTATTTTATATCGATAAAGGCGCTAAATCGTAGATAAGTACGCTAGGCGAAAATACTTAGTACCTTTAACTTCGTAATATAGTATCGGAAGAAGAAGGAGAACTTCGTTAACGACCTATTTCGTCGACTAGACTATATAACTTCTTAGGAGTACCTTAAGAACTTATTTTTATAACTTCTTCGGTCTCGCCTAGGTAGCGAGGAAAGTTCGCTATTAGATAGTAATCTAAGCGCTATAAGTATTTCTATTTATACTATAACGTGAGGGTTAGTCCGACGGACTAAAGACTCGATTAAGAGTAGTTTCTATATTCTAGTAGAGTAGGGTACGCGTAAGGACGGAGCGTATAGATTCCTCGATACTCTTAATAAAGATATAAAGTTAAAGTCTAGTAACGATATATTCTTAGTACGAAGTAGACGCTCCTTATAGTCTATAGTAGAGCTCTACGTATACTCTAGCGTAGACGAGGACGCTATTACTTCGGCCTAGGAGGACTAGATCCTAGGTAACTTAGTTAAGGGATTATTAGCGCTATAAAGTACCGACGCGTAGTATAAAAGGCGTAAGTAGAGTAAGCTACCCGAAGAGAAGATTTCCTAGGAGGCTTAGAAAGGAGTATAGCGCGAGGACCTCGCGGGTCTCGTATAAAGGTAAGGCGCGATATATATACCTTATAATCTTAGTATAAAATTAGAGATCCTAAGGGCGAATTATAATAACCCTTAGTAGGAGGGCTATTTCGGCCGGGAAAGAACTCTTACTATTATTAGGCGCTTTTATTAGTAGCCTAAACTAGCGAAGGACGTACGAACCTACGTCTCTTTATATAATATATATTAGCGTATAAAAGTATCGAAATATAAGCTATACGAACTATTAGCGATACTACTATAGCCGGAAAAACCGTAGTAGAATATATCTATAGACTTTATAACGGAGCTTCCGCCCTTAGCTCGTA
>NW_013550570.1:55004-57067 GCF_000709125.1 Exophiala aquamarina CBS 119918 | reverse complement strand
AGCGTACGACGCGCTACTTATAGTAGTATATCGACTATCTAAAATAGTTCGCTATATTTCGTACCGCGTAGAAATTATAGTCGAAGAGCTAGGAGATATCTTAGTAGAAGAGATATTTACTCGATTCGGTATACTCCGAAGTATCGTAAGTAATAGAAGTACGATATTTACTTTAGTATACTAGGGAACTCTATACTATTACCTAGCGATTAAGCGGCGGTTTTCGACCGCGTTCTACCCTTAGACTGATAGATAGACTAAGAGAATAAATTAGACCCTAGAATATTATCTACGTTACTACGTTAATTACTATTAAGACGACTAAGTTATACTACTACTTAGCGCGGAGTACGCTTATAATTAAACGATTAATACTATAATTAAGAAAATACTATTCTCTTAAGTCCTAATATTTAAACCTACGATAAATATTAATATCGTACGAAAATCGTAGGAGGGTAATAATAACCTCGTACGAGCGAAAGCTAGGGCGCTTAAAGAAGCTCGATAAGAAACTATAGTATAGTAGGAACGAGTATAGTATAGTATAGTAAAGTACTATAATAAGCGCTAAGGGCTACGAATATATATTCTAGGGAACTAAGTTATACTATTCTCTAAGTTTATTTATATACGAAGAGTAAGTAAGAAACTAGGTAACTAGTTCTTAGGGCCTTTTAAAGTACTTAAGGTAGTAGGTTAGAATATCTATATACTAAAGCTACTAATAAAGTATAGAAGGCTATATAATACGTTCTACGTATCGTTACTAGAACTATATTATATACGATTCGAGGGCGAGAAGTCTAGGCCTATCGACGTAAACGAAAATAAATAGTAGGAAGTCGAAAAGATTCTCGACTACTAGGATACTAAGGTAGAACGCCGATATCTAGTTAAGTAGAAGAGTTTCTCTAAGGCGAAAGATACCTAGAAATCCGCGGAATATCTACTAAACGCGAGCGAACTACTCGCTAAGTTTAGGAAGATATATAATCTTTAAGAACTCGAGTAGATAAGATTACGAGTAAAAATTAGAAAGTAGAAATAAAATAAAGATATCTTTATAAGGTCTATTTAGGGTATAGTATATATAAGGTATACGAGATAACTACTACTTAATAGCTATAGAGCTAAAGAATAATAAGAAGTTAGAATTTAACTTTAAAAACCTATAAAAGTAGAATATAAAATAAAAAAGTATACTATTAATATAGTAGAGTAGTACTTAAAGCTAGAAACCTACTTAAAGCTAGAACTAGAGCTAGAATAATAATTAGAATTCTTAGTAGGACTATTAGTTCTAGGGCGTTTTAAAGGTATAGTAGAGAATTTAGCTACGAATCGCTTACGAGTTACCTACTTTATAAGTTTATTTAATAATAATTATTCTAAGTTAGTAAAAGTATAGAAATCTCTATTAATAGTACGAAGCCGCTTACCCTTATTACTATTAATATCTATATAGAAGTATCGTCGTACTCGTCTAGTAGACTAGTTATCGGTAGCTTTAATCTTAATATCCTCTATTATATATTAGCTCTAAGCTTATTAGCGATTAAATTATATAAATCTCTCTTAGGCTAAGGAGGTAGAGTAATTCGGGCCTAGAGAAAGTATTAATATAAGGAAAGTATAGAGGTAGTAGGAGAACCTATAGTCTAAGCTTAGACTTTAGCTAAAGTTCTAATAGTATTAAGTATTAGAAGAGATATTATAGAATTAGGATTCTTCTTATCTAGTTTAGTAATCGAGAAGCTTACGAATTTATTACGAGATATAATACTAGAAGTAATATAGCGGGCTATACGATTAATTACTTCTATAATAGAACGATCTAGTATAGGGTTAGTAAGGGAATAGCTCGGGAGATAAAAAGCTTACTAGAGTAAATAATCTAGCTAATACTACTAGGCTTAATAGAATCTATAGTAAACTTAATTAGGATCCTTATAGTATAGGTTAAATATAAGGATACCTAGGAGGTTAGTATAGGAATAGTATAAGAAAAGGAAACTTACTACCTTATAAGTATAACCCTAGATTCTATACTAAGTATATTT
>NW_013550570.1:52760-54940 GCF_000709125.1 Exophiala aquamarina CBS 119918 | reverse complement strand
AGTATAACCCTAGATTCTATACTAAGTATATTTCCTATTCTTAATCTTATATTAAATCTCTCTATTTAAAATAGAGTTAGTATATATTTAGTATAAAAAGAGTAAGCTTACCCTTATTAAGTAATACTTAGTTATTCCTTCCTAAGGATCTTATATATTTTATATAAATATACTCGGTAATCTTATTACTAATATTCCCTTAAATTAATAGAACGAAGGCTCGACTAGGAAGTATACTAGATAAGTACGATTAGTATACTAGGTTAACTTTAACTATCCTAGAAAAAAATAGAAACTTATATAGAAATTTTAGATAGAGATAAGAAGATAAGTAGCTAGTATACTATTAGTAGGGAAAAAGTAGAGGGCTAACTATAGGACTTACTAAGGGAGGGGGTCTTAAGGAATAAGAAATATAAAAAAAAAGAAGAAGAAAGATAAGGTAGAAGGAGGTTAATATACTCCTTACTTAGGGACTAATCGCTAAGACCTTAACGAAGATTAGATAGCGAGGACTAAATAATTAAAAAGTTTAGCCTTATAGGTATAGCTTACTATATATACTATACTAGAGTACGAGAAGTACGCGAAGTTTCGCTAGGATTAGGTAAACTAAAGTAAATACGAGATAATCTCTAAGAGTAGAATAAATTAGGATTAGGAGCGACCCTAAGATTAGGAAAATATATTACGTTTTTTCTAATATTAATATAGAACGTATATAGCGCTATACTAGAACGCTACTTCTTACCTACTACTCCTATACTCGAGGACGAATATACTTCGGGGGAGGAGAGTAATTATTACGAAATAGGACTACGGTAGACCCTAGAAGTACCTATTCTATACTAAGACTAGTCCTAAAATACTAAGGGGCCTAGTATATAAGACCTTAGGGGCTATACGGATCGTATACGAGGTTTTTAGACTCCTTAAGTTCTTATAGTCGATATTCTAAGGACTATATAGTAATTAATCGATTATCTTAGTGTTCTCGTTAAGTTACTTATATTCTTACATTAGTCGTACGAAAGATAAGATAGATTAAACGTTATCGATATAAGCTATAGCGTCCTTAGCGAGACTATAGAAAGCTTTATAGGTATCGTAAACGATACTTAACTAGAGAAAGGAGCTTAGAGCGTATCTTCGCTACGACTAACGAAGTTACTTTATCGTTAAATAGCTTCTCCTTTCCGTCGTACGACTTAAGACGAAGAGGAAAGTAGTAGTACTAGAGACTATAGACGATAATAAGGAATTATTAAAAGAATAGCTCCTACTAGAAGTCGTCGATAGAAGCGTATAAAGAAGACGAAGAAGAAATAGAAGGCTTTTTAGCTCTCGATAGATAACTAATTCTTTATAGTTTTATTACTTTTAAATAAGTAATATTATATATCGACTCTAATTAATTCTAGTTATTTATCGTATAGTTTAATTAATTCTCGCTTCGCTTCTCGCTATTCTTTTAAGTATATTTCTATTACTTCTCGTTCGATTTCTAAATTCGACTCCTTTATACGATCTAAAATCTTTAAAGTAGCGAAGGTTAAAGTCGATATTAATAGCTATAAGGAAATAGCGTTCTTTTATATTATTTCGAACCTAGCGTACGAAATTATTTTTAGGCTACTCTAGATAAAGAAGAACGACGTACGTTTTAGCGCCGCGAACGATTTTCTCTTAATAGGCTATTTCGATCTAAAGATCTATAATATACTACGAAAACTATATACGCCCTTAAACTATAGCTAGGTCTTCGTCGTAGTATTTAGTCTACTAGCTTAGAGAAGTAAGAAGCGTACGAAGACCTAGGTATTCTCGGCGACGATAGCGAATATTAAAAAAGTACTTAGAGTAAAGACGCCTACTAATCTACGTATAAAGCTTCCTTAATAGTACTACTATTTCTTAGACGTCTTTAGTCGTACGAAAATAGAGAAGTATTACGAACTAGGTCACTAGAAGGGTCGCTAAGGATAAGCTACTCGTACTTAGATAAAACAAGGAAGTTAGCCGATGAAGAACGAGGCTACGTTACGTAATAAGGGATAGACTATAGAGGACTATAGACTATAAGTCTAGTCTAAGTAAGTCTATAGTCTAGACTAGCATTATATATATACGCTCCTTTATCTAGATAGTATAATTCGTAGTTAACTTCGTTAGTAATCCTA
>NW_013550570.1:44824-52655 GCF_000709125.1 Exophiala aquamarina CBS 119918 | reverse complement strand
AGCTCGGATTATAATACTTTAACTACTACTTAATTAGTATTAGATATCTAACGTAGGATTATCTCGACTTAGATCTCTACTACCTAGTATACGTCTACTTATAGCCTTAAATAACTCTTTAAAGACTAATATCGTTTAAGATAGTAGTTCTAACGAAGACTCCGACGTAGATATAGTTAACGTACTAGGACTTACTAATATATCTCGGGATAGCGTTAAGGTAGAACTATTCTATAGGAATAGGGAGAAGCTAGGATACTTCCTTATATAACTTAAGACTACCTTTAAGCTTAATCTAACTAAGTATACTAGGGTAGAGGATAAGGTTATATTCGTAGTAATATACCTTAAGGGAGCGGCGTTCTATTAGTTTAAACTAGTATAGGACGACTATCTCGAGTTCTCTAGCTCCGACGACGAGACTAAGGTATACTTTAAGAACTTTATGTAGTTCGAAGTAATAATTAAATAGATCTATAGTACGATTAACGAGGCTATAGTAGCCTCTCGTACTATCTATACCCTTAAATAAATAGAATCTATAGCTAACTATTATTCGGAATTTAAGAAACTAGTAAAGGAACTAGAGTATATAGACGATAATATCTTTAAGGATATATTCTATAATAGATTAAAGAAGGAAGTTAGGAAGGAAATAATAGAACGCCTAGAAGCCTATAAAGATATAGTAGATAAGGCTATTAAACTTAATAATCGACTATACGAACTATATATAGAAGATAATTAAGGAAGAAGCTTAGGAAGACGAAGATATCGAAGGTATCGGTATTCTCCTCGAGCTAATACGAAGCGCCTACGAGACTACGAAGACCCTATAAACCTAGACGCTATAGAACGTTATAACGCCTAACGAATAGGCCTAGATAGAGGCCGGAATATAGAGTAGAAGGTTATAGGAGAAAGAGTTTAAGAGAAAGAAAGATAAAGAAAGGAAAACCTATACTATAAATATAGTAAGCTCGGATACTATATACGCGATTACCTAGAAAAGAAAAGCGCTCGAGGACTATATATAATAAATATATAGAGTAGTAGTATAGACGGCTTAATAGCGAAAAAGGTCGATACTATTAAAGAAACCTAAAGACCTATCGAGGGTAAGAATAAACTAATATAGAAGGACTATTAAGAATCGAATAACTCCCGAGGGTTAGGTAAGTTAGATACTAAGTAATTAGAAGAAGAGTTTTAGTTAAGATATTAAACTAAGAAATCTAAGGAACTTAAGCGTAAAACTTAAAAGAAAGAAAAGTTCGACGAACTCTTAAAGAAAGAATAGTAGAGCGAAGTAATATATAATACGAGAAGAAATATCGTAAGATACGCTTAAGAATTATAGTATTTCTACTACGAGAACGACTACTAACTCTATTTAGCTTTAAAGACCGAAAAATAGTAGTTTCTATATAAGAATAGAAGAAGTATAAAGCCTCGGAAATAGAAATAGAAGGTCTAGGAAATTCTAGCTATAATAATAGTCGATTTCGAAAAAGAAATAGTACTTATAAATATAGATAACTATATAATAATTAGAATAAGATTCTAGAAGATAGTTAACGAAGTTATAATATTAGATAGAAGAGTAACGTAGAAAATATTTAGAACGGCGTTAATCTATAAGTATCGAATTCGAGGATACTAATAATATAGATATATCTATATATATACGAAAGATAGAGAACTATATTAACTAAAAATTTAGCGAGAAGAAGACGAATAGATATTAATAGACGAGATATTACGATAATATAAGAACTCTATAGAATTCTATATATATTTTTAGGATAGAAGGGAAGGAGAAACTCTATATCGTTATAATCTAGGCGCTACTCCTAGGAGAAAATAAAAATATATATAGATCTAGAAATATAACGACTATAAATACTTCCTATAAGCCGAATATACGTACGATACGTATAACGAAGAAGCTTACTTTACGACCTTTAAAGGACTAGGTAAAAGAATAATCTATACGAAAGGATAGTTAGTTTAGCTTAAGTAAGGACTATTTAGTTTTAGGACGGTAACGCTACTACCGCCTTACTATAATATATCTATAATAGAAAAAGGACCCGCGGATAAGATTTTACTAAATAAGTTCGACCTAGTAATTATTCGAATCTACTACTAGGTAGTAGGACTAGCGGAAAACCCCGAGATATAGTATAATTCCCTAGGATAACTAAAGAAAGAAAGAACCTATATAATAATCTATAAATATACCTAGAATAAATACGAAGATAAAGAAAATAGCTATACGTATAACTACGTAGACTACGTATTCTATTTCCTATTTAGAGAAGAAAAAAATAATAACTAATCGGAAGAATTACGATAGTAGTTAAATAAATATAAGAAAATAAGACTATAAAGAATAACGTATACCTACCTTAACGATATTATACTAATAGAGGAAGAAAGTAAGGTAGTAATATCGGAATATTATCTTATAGTATTTATTACTAACTACTATTAGATAAGTATTAAAGACGATATTAAGAAATTAATATTCTACCCTAGCGAACTAAGATAATTAATTCGAAGGCTAGTTAGCCTAAACGAATACTACGACTTAGAATATCTAGCGGTAGCCTCTTACTATTTATACGATATAGTAGAGGGTAAGGTAGTACGTTACGACCTACTAGTATAAACGATTAGAAGAATATAGGTACGACTAGTATTCCTCGATAATAAAGAAGAAGAATAGGAGGAAGTAAACGTAGAAGAATCGAACGAAGATTTCGACGTATCGTTAGAAGAAGAAGAAAAATATTACGTAGCTAAGGTTACGAGAAATTAGATTAAGATTATAATAAAGTACTAGAAATATAGTGAATATACGAAATATACTAGCGAGACCGAAAGATACCTCTATATCTATTACGATTCTAGGATAAAACTGTAAGAATAATAGAACGA
The DNA here is from genome assembly GCF_000709125.1 of Exophiala aquamarina CBS 119918. Classification (NCBI taxonomy): domain Eukaryota; kingdom Fungi; phylum Ascomycota; class Eurotiomycetes; order Chaetothyriales; family Herpotrichiellaceae; genus Exophiala; species Exophiala aquamarina. Next base: position 49,712 of record NW_013550570.1, on the reverse strand, counting down.
AATTAATATATTATTTTACTAGAATTACGGATATAACTAAGTACTAATAGTATATATATATACGTAGAGACTAACTTACGAATAGATTATAGTTAACCTCGACTAGGAAGACGTAAAAAAGATCTAGGGAATAGAAGCTCCGACTATAAGGAACTTATATACGATATAGAAAGATAAAAAAGAAAATATACCTTATATCGACGGATAAGTAGACTTAACGTACCTATTCGGTTACTTTAGCTATACGGGAAGAAGCTACTAATAGTACTTTAAGATATACTAATACCTATAGAATATAAGCCCTAATTAACTTCGAATTCCGATTAGTAAGATAATATATCGATCGATAAACGAGTATAACGAACGTACTTATATAGTAGAGTTAAGACTATACGTATATTTAAAAAACGATAAGGAAATAACCTATTAAGGCTAGGTTACCTACGGTAATAGCCTTAGACTCTATATAAGTTAGATAGAAGTAAAGCGGAATATATAGTCCTTACGGCCGTTCTATAGAACCTTCCTATACGACTTATAATAGACTCCGGAGTAAACGAAAATTATATCTTATACTACGTAGCGTAAAGGTTAAAAGACTACGTAAAGATAAAGACGAAACTATACCGACTTATAATAGTAGACGAGTCGCTAATAGAATTTAAGGACGAATAGATAAGAAAAGAACTACGATAGGTCGAACTACTAATAGAAATTTATTAGGAAAGAATAACTCTAAATATAATAGTAATAAAATATAACGCTATACTAGAAATAGGATAGCTAGAGAAATATAACTCCTAAATAAACTAGAAAATAAGAGAATTCGAATTTCCGAATTATAGTTATAAAATAAAAATAAAAGATCGATTATCTTTAAAGGTTCTCTTTATAAAGGCGATATAGATATAATCGAGAAGTAGAATATTAGCTTAAACTAATATTAAAGAGCTATTTCCGGAATATACGAAATATAAAGAACTATTTATAGAAAAGGAAGGTACGATAATACTTCTAGAATATTAGCCTTAGAATTATAGAATACCTATAAAAGAAGGAGAAGTACTTAACTATAAGGAATAGTTAAAATTACTTTTAAAGAAAGAAGAAGACTTCCTAAAGGACTATATCGAGAAACTAGAAGTAAAGGGCTTAGTAAGAAGGAGCTAACTAAAGGTAGAAAAATATAGATCTATATTCTATAGTATACTCTTCGTAATAAAGAAGGATAGATTACTACGACTATATATTAACTATAGACTACTTAACGATAAAACTATTAAGGACTATTTATAATGAGTTAAACCTATAAGTATCTTAGTAAGAACTAGCGACGTCTAGATTCGACCGTATAGTTATATAGCCGAACGATATTACGTAATATTAATAGATGTCTTAGTAAGCGACGCTAAGACTAAACTAGCGATGCCTAGATTCGTCTGTATAGTTATATAGCCGGACGATATTACGTAACGCTAATAGTTACCTAGGATACCGAGCGACCTACCCTAGGAGATTATATCTCCCTATTAGATAGCGGTAGGACTTCTTTCTCTCTTTTCTTTAGCTTAATATCCTTATTAGATAGGTCCTATAGTAGTTAAATAAGCTCCTATTAAAACCCTTATACTATTATTCTATTCCCTAATAGGATAAACTATAGGACCGCCTCTTAGGCGCCGTATAGTTTACCGCGTTAGATACTAGGAACGCCTATTACCTAATTAGAATAACTACTAGAGAAAAGTAGAAGACGATATTCCGAATAAGATAGGAAGTCTACGAATTTCTAGTTATACCTTTTAGACTTACTAATATACTATTAACGTTCTAAGAATTTATAAATAACGCTTTAAGAGAATATTTAGATATATTCGTTATCGTATACCTCGACGATATCCTAATCTTCTTAAGAACTTACGAGAAATATATAGGGTATATAAAGAAAGTAATAGAAAAGCTAAAGAAAAATAAAATCCTACTTAAGCTATCTAAATACGAATTCTATAAGAATAGTATTAGATTCCTAGACTATATTATATCTTCGGAAGGACTCGTACCGAACTAAGAAAAAGTCCGAACTATTAATAAATAGCTAGAACTAACGATAGTTAAGGAAGTATAGGCGTTCTACGAATTAATTAATTACTATCGAAAGTTTATTAAGGACTTCTCGAAAATCGTAGTACTAATTATTAACTTAACTAAGAAGGAAATAATCTTTAATTTTAGGGAAAAATATAAGAACGCCTTTAAAGAGCTAAAGCGGAGGATAATAATCGCGCTAATCTTATATATTTTCGACCTAGAAAAGGAAGTAATCGTAGAAATAGACGCCTTAGATAAAGTAATAGAAGGTTACCTTAAGTAAAGAAACGAATAAGGGAAGCTTTATCTAGTAGTATATTATTTAAGGAAGTTAAGCGGACCCGAGGTAAATTACGATATTTACGATAAGGAACTACTTATAGTAGTAGAGTACCTAAAAATATAGAGAGTATACTTAGAAGAAGCTAAATACCTAGTATAAATATACTTAGACTATAAAAATCTAACTTATTAGACGATAACTAAAAAGCTTAATAGAAGATAAGTTAAATAGGCTAAAACTCTAGCCTCTTACGATTTTAAAATTATATACGTTCGAGGAACGAAGAATATTATAGTCGACGCCCTTAGTCGAAGAATAGACTATATAGAAGGGCTAGAACCGAAGCTAGTAGCGCTCCTAGAAAAAAGAGAAGATTACCTAATATATAAAAGAATAGAAATAAGAATACTTATAATACTAGAAATAGAACTAATAATAGAATAGAAATAAAAAATTATATAAGTAAGGTATAATAATAAAAGCGTAGGATACTTAGGTATTAATAAAATAATCGAATTAGTAATACGAGACTTTACCTAGACGGAAATAAGAAAGGACGTTAAAGAATACGTTAAGAATTACGATATATACTATAAAGCTAAATATTCGAGATATAAACTATATAGCTTATTATAATTAGCGGAAAATATAGATAAGGTATAGTTAAGAATAGTAATAGACTTTATAGTTAAGCTACCGCTATCGAGAGAACCTATAATAGGCGTAATATATAATAGTATACTTATAATAAACGATATACTAATAAAGTATATTTACCTACTATCGTATAAGGAAGTATCGATAGTAGAGGAACTCGTATACGTAGTTACGAGGATAGTATTCGTATAATACGAAATACTAGAGGTTATTATTATAGATAGAGATAAGCTATTTAATTCGTAGTTCTAGTAGTCGTTAACTAACCTACTAGAAATTAAATATAAAATATTAACGTCGTATTATCCGTAGACGAATAGGTAAACGGAAAGAACGAATTAAACGATAGAATAATACCTACGATACTATATAAATTACTAATAAAGGAATTAGGTCGAATTATTACTAATAGCTTAATTCGCTTTTAATAATAATATATTAGTAACTAGAATATCGCTATTCTTTACGAATTATAGGAGATACCTAGACTTTAAAAAAGAATCGTTAGGCGATAGACCTATAGCGGAAAGAATAAGGATAAAAGTCGAAGACTTATATAAGTTATACTTTCTACTAAAAATAAAATTAGATAAAATATTAAAATTAACTATAAAAATAGCGAATAGAAAAAGATCTAAGGAACTAGACTTCCGGAAGGAGAAGATAGTTTATATTAATATAAAAAATATAAAAATATAGAGACTAAGTAAGAAACTAGATTATACGAAAATTAGTTTATATCGAATTAAGAAGATACTAGGACTAGTTTCTTATAAGCTATAATTACTAGAAAGATTAAATATATACCTAGTATTCTATAAATTACTACTAGAGAAAGTACTAAACGGAGCTAGACTAGGACTAGTATATATTAATAAAGAAACCTAAGAATTCTATTATAATATAGAAACTATACTCTAGTATAGGTAAGAAAATAACTAAATAAAATACCTAATTAAATAGTTAGAATACCTAGAAGAAGAGAATACTTAGAAACTAGAGACGAATCTTAACTCGAAACTTATTACCTAGTATTACTAACGGAGTAATCTAGCTAGGAGGACTCTTCTATTAGGAAATTATTAGTTATTACGGCGAAGTTAAACTCGCCGAGACTATCGTTAACTAACTCTCTAAGGAGCCGCGCTTTCCGATCTACTATCTCGCTCTACTTTTTAGTAATCTTCTCGAGGCGGGCTTTAACCTTAGACTATTCGGTTTAGGCCGCGATAATACGGCGGGCTAGGCTAGCTAGTTCCTAGTATAGTTTCTCGTTCTTCTCTCGTAGCTCGCGTTTCTTATTCTCTAAGTAATCGAACTCGGTATCTAAGAAAGTACTACTATATATAATATTTTTCCGTATATAGACGAAATAACGGGAGTAACCCTTACGAATAATATATACTTTATACGCCTTAATATATTAAGGGTAAGGAGCTATAGTTTTAAAGCTAAAACCGGGAAGTTTAATTTTAGCGGTAAGACGTCGAAGTTACTCGGGTTTAGAGAGAAAGGCTTTAGAAGGTATAGTTAGCTATAGAAAGGAAGAAGGAGGATAGTCCGCCTCGGACGAATAATACTTACCTTATATACGTTAAGGGTAACGAATAGGAAAAGAGGGGAATAGTATTACGAACTAGGTTACTAGAAGGGTCGCTAAGAATAAGCTACTCGTACTTAGATAAAATAAGGAAGTTAGCCGATGAAGAACGAGGCTACGTTACGTAATAAGAAATAGACTATAGAGGACTATAGACTATAAGTTTAGTCTAAGTAAGTCTATAGTCTAGACTAGCATTATATATATACGCTCCTTTATCTAGATAGTATAATTCGTAGTTAACTTCGTTAGTAATCCTA
>NW_013550570.1:35822-42029 GCF_000709125.1 Exophiala aquamarina CBS 119918 | reverse complement strand
ATCTTAACGTCCTAACTAGTATCGACTAGTAATATACGAATATAGGGAGGTAAGTTAGCTACTCTACTAGAATAATTACGATAAGCTCGTATAAAGTTTAAGGTAAACTTATCGATTTATATCTTATTAGGCTTAGTTCGACTAGGAAAATCTCCGATACCCTATACTATAAGTTTAGTAGGATTACTAGCGAGAAAAGTTTTACCCTTAAGATTCCGACGACCTTTAGTCCTAGGTTATTCGACTCTATTACCGAATTTAATATCTAGTAGAGGAAGAATACGAGTATTAGTTTAAGTATACTAAGAACTAATCTTAAAACTATAGTTCTTAAGGTATTAGTTATTCTTCTAGTTAAGCTAAGATTTACCCTCGTTAATAGTCTTAAGTCGAGTAGTAGGAGGAGAAATAGTAAGCTTAATTATATTAGTAGTCTAGATTTTATTTAACTTAGTATTATAGCGCTAGCCGTTCTAAATATAAAAGAACTCTATAGAATACTTAATATTTCTCTTCGTTATTTTAACTAATAGAAGATTAGGAAATTATAGAGTAGTAGTGTATTTACGCTTAAAGTACTAAGCGATAGAAAGTATTTCTCTAGTAGGCTATTTTATATTAGAATCCTTCTATTTAAGCTTTTCCTAATAGGAGTTATTAGTAGAGAATTTATAGATCTTCTATATCTTCTTAGGTAGTAGGTTAGCTTAGTAACTTACTTTAATAATTATACCTTTAAACTTAAACTAGAGTACTCTATAAGTAGTATTAGCGACTATACTACTATTCGTCTAAGTAGGTATAAGTCGAGCCGTAATATTAGCGAAATTACGCTAGCTACTATTAGTAATAACTATAGTAATAAGCGTAGAGGGCTTCCTAAAATACGAGTTAATAATATCGAGGTTAATAACTATTTTCTTTCCTTTAGTAAAACGTATTAATTAGTAAATACTACGCTAAACTTCGATGCCGCTACCGAGATCGGTACGCTCCCTATTACGTTTAAAAAGAGAACGTTTTACTAAGAGAAATTCTAGAGACTAAGAAGGGTCCTTACGTAGGAGATAATTTATAAAATTAATAGCTTTAGTAACGAAGATACTTATCTAAATTCGACTATTAAGGAACTATTAAATAATACTAATATCTACTTCTCTAGTCTTCTTAATATAAAGGCGGAAGCTATTATTATCGCCGCGACTAGGACGACCCTCCTCTTAGTTAAGATTAATTATAAGACGAAGCTTACTATAATCCTTTAAGAACTAGGTAAGACGATTACTATTATAGATTATTATAGCTCTAGTCTTATCCTTACGAGTACTAGAATTCTAGACCTTATATTAACTATTCGCTTTCCGATACCGAATCTAATAACTATATTATACTAGTAGATCTTAAAAGAAGGAAAGTTATTAGTATTATATACGTTAATATTAACTTAGATAGCCTTTCCTATCGTACTAAATCTAGGACGCTTAGTAAATTCGATAAGAAGAGAGTACCTTCTTCGGTATTAGATCGATATAAGTTAAGCCGGGGCTAAGAAGTATTATACTAGTTACTACTAAACTCGTCTTATTCGTATCTCGATAGTACCTATTAAGTTAGAGTAATTCCTACCGACTCTAATTAACTTAGTCCTTACTTATTTATAGGAGTACTACGTTAAGCTCTCGATATAGTTACTAGTATCTATTAGTATACGCCTAGATTTATTTATATCTCGTTAGCTTTAACTAATTTAGTCCTTTATTTAAGTCTATATCGATCTACTTACCTATATACTATTCCTTCGTCGTATAAAGTATACCGCTTTTAATATTCGATATAGTTAATTCTTAAGACGCTATCTTTCTATTAAGATTTAGTCCTCTAGAATAGTAAGCTTATTATCGTTTTCGATATTATCGTCTCCGCTAGCCTTATCCTCTAAGGCTTTATTAATATCCTACTACCCTAGAAAATTAGCGAATTTTTTCCTACCGTTTCTTCGAAGCTTTAAGGTTATATCGCCTATAAAGTTTTTAACGTATAGCTTAAACGTTAAGAGGTCGTTCTAGTTCTAGTTAGTTTTATATAGTATACGCCCTATTATTTATTAGTATTTATCGAGATTACCCTACTATTCTACTAAGACTAAGAACTAGGTACGCGTTAAGGTAAACTCTATATCTAAGCCCTTAGAAACCTCGATAATAATATTATACTCGTTCGATTTAAGGTATTCGCGTACTAGAGTCTACCGCTTATTACTATCTATTACGCTATATACGATATATAGTTTTATACGAAATCTAATACTTAGCGTATAGACTTCGATAACCTACTATTATCGATTAGTATTATCTTATCTAGTATATACTATAGTTAATTTAACTTATATAGTATAGTAAGTAGGTAGTCTCGTTATACTCTACGAATAGAATTCCTTTCGTAGGCCTACTTATAAAGTCTATTCGCTTAAGTTACTCGTTAAGTATACTCTTAATCGTTATAAACTTCGGACTACTTTTCTATATTACTTCTCGATACTTCTAGAGGAGGTTATCTTTATTACGCGCGCTAGTAGTCTAGACTTTATTTTTATTAAGCTATTCCTTACCGAACTAGTACTATACTATATCCTTCGTTTCTTCCGCCTTTTATATTTTATATAGTAAAGGAAAAGTCGTATATTTCTATATCGTTAGGGCGATTAATAAATCGTTAGCGTTATTTTCTTCCGCTAGGGCTCGAGTAAGCTAGCTAATTTCGCGTATATAACTCTTTTTTATCTTATAGTTACCCTAATAGTAGTTTATTCGAGAAATACTTATTAGGACTTTATTATCGAACTACTTAGAGCCGAGAGACCGCTAGATTATAATAGTAGATATAAGGGCCTTTAACTTCTATTATACTATATCTATATATACTAGCTTATTAATATAAGCTCGTAGCTATAGTAGTCCTAAGAATATATATAGTAACTAAAATAGGTTATTAATCTAATTACTAGTTAAATTTTTCTACTTCTTAACGTCTTTAGTCTCCTTTTAGTATTGGTAATTCGTAAGTTTAGGGTTCTCTAAGATTATAAGTTTATATAACTATAGTAACGATACGCCTTCGAGATTCTAAAGTCCTATTCGAATAGGAGTACTAGATATTAATATAATCTTAGGAGTACTAAACGGCTTAAATCGCGCTCGAAGGTAAATAGACTCTCTATTCTAGGTTATTAAGTTATTAGTTATTTTATAGGTCTAGTAGAATTCGTCTCGAATCTAGCGCTCGTAAGGAATAAGGCTATAAATATTTATTTTAACTATTAAATTATCGTAGGCCTCTTATATAGTAAAGAAAATCTTTCGCGTTAACCCTTAAAGGTCGTTTTAGTCTATATCTATACGAAGGGTTTAAGTAGCGTTTATAGATATACGTATTTCTTTAATATCTTTCTTAACGATCTCGTTTCTAATTACTAGTTTTATATATATTATTTTTTTCCTCTTTTATTAGATTACTTATACGTAGACCTCGAACCTAAGCTTATTCTATTTCTAATCTATATTAATTTAATTATAGAATTCCTTAATCGAGTTAACGATAAGGAGATATAGTACGTAAAAGATAATCGTACTTTTTATAGGTCGTAGTTAAGTAGATAGACTATACTCGATATAGAAATAATAGATCTCGAACGATTTAGTTAAATACTTTATATTAACTAGTTATTAGTATTTATTATCTAACGTAAATAAGTATTATTTTCGTTATTTCGAATTATTCGATTAGCGATAATTTTAAACTTTATTATAGACTTCTTTAAGTAGTCGAGTTAAGAATATTAAGATAGCGATAGAGGTAGATTTCCCTATACTAGGATTATTTTTAAGGATCGAGATACTTAGGGAACGAACTTTTATATCGTCGACTAGAATTATACTAAAGATTTTTCGCTCGAGTATTTAGTACGCGCTATACGCTTAATATACTATTAGAAATCTTCGTATACCTTAAAAGTTAAAGAAGGCCTTAAAGTCTCTACTATTAATATCGATTTTAAAAAAAATATATATTCGTCGAAGGATATCCTTATCGAGCTATATCTTCTTTTATTTTAGTTATTTTAATATTTTTATAGCCTCTATATTGGCTTCCTCTTTATCGAGCGCTTCCTATAAGAATTCGTCTTTAATAGTTAGGATAAGTCGACTACTTAATTCGGTAGAGTCCTCTTACTCGTTATACTTATTAAATTCCTCTTAATTCTCGTTATAGAATTAACTTCGTATTAACTTAAATTAATTAAGTATTATATTAGCTTTACTTTCTTCCTAAGATAGTAGAACTAAAAATAATAAGGATATTTTATAGTATTCTAGTATTATAAAGTTAGCTATAGTATTAGCTAGAAAATTTTTATTATTCTCGTTTAATACTAATATTATATTATTATTAGTATCTATCGCTTTAGTATTATTATTCGAGTCGAATAAGTTATCTACGTAGATTACTTAGATAGACTATAATATAGTAGATAATACTATACTTAGTTAGGAATCCTTTAGGCCTAGAGTAGCTTCGAAAACGTCCGTCGCTATCTTCTTTAGTAGAGGAAACTTAGGCTCGTTAAGCGACGGCGTATTAAAAAGAACTAAAGTCTAGACCTTTTAACGAATCTACTTTATCTCGTCTAGATTTAGATTTAGAGCGACGAACTATTAGATAGACTTTATTTTCGATAAAGAGTTTACTAATTTTAGGCGCTTCGAAGGTAATAGTTAGATAGTAGAGTTTACTTCTTCTTATATACGCTTTTAGCTAGTATTTAAAGATAGCGGTATCGAAGCTTTAGATACTTAAATCGAGTTTATCGATATATCTATATCTATTATCGAATTCTATTCGTACCGAAGGTACTTAGAATTAGTTTAGTATATAGTCTATCTAGGTAAAGATAGTATAGAAGAATTAGTTTCTAATAGTTTTTCGATATTCTACTTTAAATAAACTAAGTTTCTAGTACGATTAACTATATTTTTCTAGGTAATAGTCTATAGTTAAATATTAGGTTCTAAGTTATATAAGTTATAATTTAGTATAGAGCTATAACGACGTTAAGTACTTCTATTAAAATAGTATATACTAAGGAGGCCTATATATAGAGATAGTTAGTAAGACTTAGTTAGAAATAGTAATAATTATTTAGAATATACTATATTAATACTTATTTTCCTCTAGTCGATTATATAATACCTACTATACTATAAAGTCTATATAATCGTTATTCGAGTCTAATCGTACTAGTTTTTTTTAATATATAACTATATTATATATATTATCTCGAGTTCGATTAACTAGGAACTTCTAGTTAAATTATTTACCGAAGCTAGATCTATTCTTAAACCTAACGACTAGCCTAAGTTTTAGCGGCTAGAATATAAAATAATCGATAACGAGTAAAGAGTCGCTATATTCTTCTATTCCTTACTTAGCTATATTATTAATTTCGTCGAATATACGGTCGTAATTCTACTACGACTCTAATTCTACGAAATCTAACGTAGACTTAGTACTAGGAAGGCTAATATAGATAACGATCTTTTAGTCTTATTAATTAGAATACTATAGTCTCGCGAACTAGTCTTCTAATTTAATATTAGCTAGAGTTCGTACTATAGAGAATACTAGTTATATAGATAGAGTATCTACCGCCTTATTTATTTATAAAGATACTAGAGAATCTTCTAGTTTAAGACTTTACGAGGAAAACGAAGAACTTAATATAGACGATAATTAGCTTCGCTCTTTCTAGATCTACTTCTTAAGATTTCTAGCGGCCTTCTTTAACTCGTTATAGTAAATCGTTTAGATCTAACGATAAATAGCTTAGTCTACCTATTTTTTAGATTTCCTACTAGTTTCTACTTAAGTTAATAAATAATTAGGAATATTAACCTTTAATTTATCGATTATATTTTAGATTAAGCCTTTACTTATATCGAATTCGAACGACGTCTAAGTAAATTTATACTTATATAAGAGCTCTAAAATAGTAATTATATAGAGACGATACTCTAATAGTATAAGCTAGAAGATAGCGTTAATATCTCCTTAAAAGTAGTTTTTACTAGTATTAATACGATCGTAAATATTTTATTTTATAGCGACCTACGACTAGGCTCGAAGCTACTACGTAGTAGTTATTACGATATA
>NW_013550570.1:19472-34847 GCF_000709125.1 Exophiala aquamarina CBS 119918 | reverse complement strand
AGGACTAGTTTAATATAGTACTCTATCGATTAACTAATAATAGAAAGAGCTTATAAGCTCTTAATATCGTAAAGTTATATACGTCGAAGGAGTAAATAAAGCTTTTAGTTAGAGTATATAGATTTATTCTAAGGTTTTAATTAAGTATAGTCTTCGATCCGCTAGGATTATTCTATCGAGTTAAATAGTATATCGTAATATATCGACGTAGTTCTCGATAGTATAGAGAAGAAGAAACGTAGTTTTAGTAAGCGTAGCTACTTTCGTATAGAAGTTAGCTCCTTATTAGGGTCTTTTAGAATACGCCTACTTAAAATAACTATAGGCGAAAGGCCGTTATACTTCTAGGTCGATAGTAAGGATAATGCGTAACTTTACTCGGGACTAGTATTTATCGTCGATAACGCGAAGATATTAAAATAAGTAACTAAGGCGTACTATTATATAATATTATACTTCTATCTATATACTAAGCCCTATAAAGTTACGTAATATAATAGTTAGAATAGGCTAAAGCTACCTAGCTAAGTATAGTCGAGATTAGGCTACTATAAACGACTATATTAAATACTATTTCGCTATAGCTATCGGATAGCGTCGATTATATTAATATTATAAGTACTTTCTACGCTCGTATATATCTCTACTACTATCGATAACTATAGAATACTCGAAGGCTAATACGGTATATCTCCTTATATTTCGGCCCTACTAGTATTCTATTCTAGCGATATATCTATTTCTACGACCTAGACTACGACGAGCTAGTCTCGACCGTACTAAGTAATAATAACTACTAAATGAGTATAAGGCTTACTTTACGAGTAGTTTAGCGTATTAATAGCGCTCTACTCGAGTACGAACTAGAAAACGAGGACGATAAGGGTATATTTAATAGAGTTAATAATACGCCTATAAGCTTAAAAGATCTATATAACTCTAAAGCCGACTACGTTTAATACTAGCCTTTATTTCGAAGGACTATTTTATCTAATACGTCTACTATTATTAAAACCTACGTCGAGGTCGAAGAAAGTATAATCCTACTTAGCTAGTATTAATCTTAAGAAGATAGTACGAGACCTAGTCTATCGTTACTAGAAGCCTTACTAAATCTACCTTTCTATTTAATATACTTAAGTATTTTCCTTCTATTCTAGAGTCTAGTAGAATATAAACTATATATCTAGCTATTCTAGACTAAGATTAGTAGTAATTCTATAAATAAGTTCTTTCGTTTCTATATAGACTCGTAGAAAATACTTTCGTCTATTAATTTAGTAGCTAAATAGAAGTAAATACTAGAAAAAATTCTCTATAGTATCTTAAACGACGAGATTATAGAGCGCTAAATTATAGTATTACTATTTAGAACGAATTTATAAATTATCTATACTATAAGATATCGCTCGATTATAAGTATTATTCGCTTTCTTATTAGTTATTCGCCCTTCTAGCTTAACTTCTTCTATACTTCGATACGTTTATATAAGGACGAGGATAAGAAATATCGTATCTAGAATAAAATATATACGAGTTTCTAGTAGTAGAATATATAGAAAGTACTACTATCTAGTATAATAATTATTTTCGTAATAATCGCGTCTAATAAAATATAACTAACCTAGTACTATAACGATAAGTTCTCCTATCTAGTCTATATTACTATCGAAAATCTAGATAAAAATACTCGACGCTCCTAGAAACGTTCGTCTAAGATCCTTCTAGGATTCCTATCTATCCTAAAGAAGAAAGATTATCGATTACTCGAACTTAAGTTCTATATATTTAGGAGGCTAGTCTATAATTAAGCTATAAAGATTATAACTAGAAGTAAGCGTAGCGCCGACCTATTATTCTAGTTTACTACTCTCCGAGTAGACGTCGAACTAATAATACGTATATCGTACTAGAATTATTTCGTCTTAAATTAGAAGGAGTATCGCTACGCTATATCGACGGCCTAATACGAAAATACTATTCTATTATTAGTAGCTTCGTAGCCGACTATAAGGAATAGACTCTAATTACGAGGATTAAAAGCGGCTAGTACTATATAATCTATTAGATTCCGCCGGTTAAGCGAGAGTAGTTAACTTCGATAGAGCGATATTCCTTACGTATATATTAATATACCTACGGTATTATCGTATAAGTATATAAACTTAATCGTAAGCGAAAGTATAACTACGCTAGCGCTACTAATATACGATATATATAGAATACGACGGTATCGAATAATAGAGACGCCTCTATAAACGTCGACGATATTACGAGCTTTATATAGAAGTTCTAGCGCGTTAATATATACGAGATTATATATATCGATTTACTCTATTAGTATTTTAAGGGCGTAGTCTATCGTATAATTACGAACTAGATATTAGAAGTTCTAAAAGCTACCCTAGAAGACTTCCTCGCTATAACGTCGCTTAACTAGCGGTTTAATATTATACCTACTTTTCCTATACTTAGAAGGTTTACTACCTTTAGTAACGTCGTATAATAGACTAGAGTTAAGTAAAAGACTATACTTCGCTAGTTAATATCGATATTAGCGCCGCTACTTTCTCGATCGATAATTTAATTCGTTCGCGCTATAGTTAATTTTACGCTATACGTATAGTACTATAGTTATAATATCGATACTCTCTCGTAGCTAGATATAATCCTTCGACGAATAGATCTCCTAAAGAAGGTCTTTCGTTCCTTTACCGCGCTATCGACCGGCTTTAATATTCCTAAGCTATACGCCCTCTTCTATTACTCGATAATAATTCGTCGATTCGATAGCGTAGATAGATTTAATACCGCGATATTCGAGGCCGCGTATAAGTTTATCGTTAAGAAATAGTATAGGCTAACTAATAGATACGATACTTTCGAGTAATAGATCTTTAAGTATAATTAAAGGACGATTAATATACTAGTAATATAAGACTTACTAGAGTTTAAGCTTAAGTAGACTAATCTACTCGACCTAAAGAAGATTTCTATATAGCTTACTATACCTACGCGACTAATTAACCTAGATATCCTAGAGTAGTTACTATTCGCTACGAAGGAGGAGCGTTTTATTTATTTATACCGAACGTCGTTACGAATAAGCTACTCGTTTCTACGCTAAGGTACTTCGTACTAGCGGTATATCGTAATAATTACGAAATACCTATAGCTTTCGTACTTTCTTAACGCTCTAGCTACCTTTATACGAAAAGAAAGACGACGTCGTATTAGTATATAATCGACTAATATTTCTATAAATTAAAAGAAATTAGATTCTACCTTTATCTATTAGTTCCTTATTTATATTTATTCGTTATTATTCTACTAGAAGGTTAATCGAGAGGACGATATAAATATAAATTACTAAACGAGAGAGTATATACGATATCGACCTTAGTACTTCTAGGAGTAATATATTTAGAAGCGAGACTATATATAGATTTAGGAATATCTCGACGATAGTAGTTAAAATCGACTATTATAGGAACGACTATCGAGTTAATTACTTATTATTATTAGCGTTATTAACGCTACGCTTAGTATATAGAGCGGCGTTCTACTAGTATATACTAGCGCGCTTATCGACGTATATACTCTACGAAATTAAGGTTAATAGAATACTTACTACGATATAATCGAAGTATAGAAGTATTCGTCGAGTATAGATTCTACTTAGAGGAGCTTAGATTATTAACGATTCTACTATCTTAGCTTAATTATACGAAGTATATATCTTATTCTTATATCGAATTCTTAGTAGAATATATTTTATATTAATTCCTACGTCGACCTAGACTAATATATAATTATCTACGATAAGAATTTCCTAGAGAAGAACGCTAATATAGCTTAATAGATTACTAATAGTTAAGTATAATAGATATTACTCGCTACTCTTAAGAATATTACTATATAGTTAAATTTATCTCTTTAAATTATCTTTTAAATTATAATCTAAAGTAATAGGCTTACTTATATTACGCCTCTAGGTTAGATATCGCGAATAATTATTAATTCGTATACTAACGTCTTAAAGCTCTTTCGTCTAACTACTTTAAGTCTAGATATACTTAAAACTAGGTAAAGCTACCTAGAAATAGTTAGACTTAGCTAGCTTTAGTAGATACTATTAAACTAGTTTCGTAGTTTAATTAACTATCTATTAATATTCTATACCTTAGAGTAATAGTTATAGCGACGCCTTAATCTTAATAATAACGAGATACTATTCTAGGCTAATAAACTATCTATATAGTAGAGCTTATTCTATATATTAAATTAAGTTAAGACTTAGTATTAACTAATAGTATACTAAGAGTCTAGATAAGGACGTTAATATTCTTACTAACTCGGAAGTAAATAGTAAAATCTAAATTAATATTTAGTTCTTTACTAACTATATAACCTTATATTCTCGATAAATAACTACTTCTCTACTACTCTACTTATAGAACGATTAGAAGTTCTATAAGGGTAAGCTTTTAAGCTCTATATTACTCTATCTCCTTTTTTAACTAAACTACTTTCTAAACCGCCTATTATTACTAGACTACTTAAGTTATCGACTATAGAGTTAAAGACTAGTACTTTAAGTAGTAATTTCTTATATCTACTTTACTTTACTTCCCTTTACTATAGCTATAATAAATAACTCGTACTACGAATTTCTATTCTTCTTTTCTTTACCCTCCTTATTCTCTTCCTTATCTACCTTTTCTAGATAATCTATCTCTACTATCTTACTTACGACTACTATTACGACTTTTAAGCTTCGCCGCCGACTATTAGCTATAGCTAGGCCTTTCTATTATAGCGAATCGTATAGGTTTATTAACTCGACGTCTATATTCCCTAGCTATAGAAGTTTTTATACTAACTTAATAGTAGATTTAATATTTAAGGTTACTTCGCTTACTCCTCGATAGAAAAGATCTATTTATACTAAATTAAGACTTACTTATAATAATAATATTAATACTAAAGTTTCTATACTAGCGACTAAGGTCGAGACTTAGTAAGTTAAAGAAGCTACGAATATCGTTTCTTTCTATATTGTTACTTCTTTTAAGTAGTTCTTTTAATATATAAACTATAGCGACGAAACTCCTACTATTATAACTAGTACCTTCCTAGTTAAGATCTTTAGTTTTAATAATATAGAGTTCTACGCTAGAGATCGAGCGTTTATAACCTTCGTTATAGATTTCTTCGATAGTTATCTACGAATTTAAATTAGTATTCCTAATAATCGCCGTAGATTTAAAGGTAAATTTATTAAGAAAGCTATAATTTCTTAGCCCTTTATAGCGTTTAGTTAAAATAGTAGTATACTAGAGTCGATTAATAGCGATAAATACTATATTTATATATAAGAGAAAGGACGCGACTACTATACTCTAATCTTACTTTACTACTAGAGTTTATATACTACTATAAATCTATTCGTCGATATACTATTTAATTATCTCTCTATACTCTTAACCTACTTTAAGACTATAGACGAAAGTAGGACTATTAAATACTATATCTACGAATTTAGTAAGGTTAGAGATATTATTCGTAGCGTTATAGGCCTAGAATAATCGTTTTAGAATAAGTCTTAAGCGTATTCTCTTAGTAAGTAGATCTATCTAGGTAAAAGATCCTTTATTATCTAATATAACGAGTTTATTCTACTAGAAGATCGTCTAGTACTAGTTTTTCGAGTTCTAGCTAAGACTTCCTTTATTAGCGTCTAAGAGTATATAGTTATATAGATCCTTATCGACTTAGAAGAGGCTAAATATACTCGTAACTTAATATAACTATATAAAGCGAATATATATCTATTATATAAGGGTTTAGCTAGGAATTTAGAGTAATTCGTCTAACTACCGTATAACGAGGATTCTAAAGCTAAGGAGAGAAAAGAAAAGAGAAAAATCTATCTACTATACGAATAAAGGAAATACTTCCTAGCCTCTTCTATAGTAGATTAGTATAGTTTTCTAGAAGATAATCGATAGAGAGGAATTACGTAGCTTCGACTATATAGTTATATAGCCTAAAGATATACTACGAGTAATTATTCTAGGGCGTACTCTAGAACTTTATACGAATTTAATTCGTAATATTACTTTCCTCTTCTTCTCGTACGACGCTAAGAAGCCGCTACTCTTAATAGGGACTAGTCGGACGCCGAGTAGCGTATAAAGTAAAACTTTTATTTCTACTTACTTTTATTCTACTTTTTCTTCTCTTATACTAATTATCGAGAAAGTTTTTATAAGTACTTATTTCTACTCTTATTATATATAATTATTAGTTATTACTAATCCTTAAACGCCTATAGTCGATATAGTAAATAAGTAAGTAAACTAATCTATTTCCTCTTCTTTAATTCGTCCTTTATATTCTAAGCCTTAAGCCTTTCCGTTTAGTCGTATATATTAATAGGAGAACGAAAAAGTTAAGATAATATAGTATTAATAGTATAGGATACCGCTACGACTTAGTATTAGTTAGAATAGCTCGCGCTAACTTAAATTCCTATTTTCCTTACCTTCGAGTAATTACTAGTATCGTACTACTATAATATCTCTTAATAAACGATCTTAGCTATACTAGAAACTAATATACCTTTTATACGAAGAGTAGTTACTCTAGTATAGGTTCGGTCGTATTAGCTATCGTATATTAACGCTTTACTTATTTAGAGTCGAAATATTCTTTTCGATTCTTATTACCGTTATAAGCGCTTAATATACCTATTTCTAGAGTATCGACGTATTCTAGAATACTTCGATAGTATATACGATAACTATAAGTAGTCGAATCGCGGTACTCGTTATACGAAGCGCGATAAAGACGACGATAGTAGTATTATAGTACTATCGTCGGATTCGTCCGATAACGACGGCGCTCCTCTCCCTACTCGTAAGGCTCTCCTTCTCCTTCCTCCTCCTTCTCGCTTCGGCGAGGTAATTATAAAAAGGCCCGTCCCTTAGCGATAGATATATATAATATTTCTTTTATTCTCTTATCCTCGTATAGTACTTATATTAATATTAATATAATCTTAGTAGATAAGGAATATTCTCTATACCTAACTATAGCTTATATCTTAACGTAGCGGTTAGGCTTCGCCGTACGATAACTAAATAAGCTAAATATATATAGTATAATTAGATATTTTATTACTTTTATAGTTCCTTCGTATATATTTTCTCTTTTACTTTCGTATAGTAATTAGGAAGTCGATTATCTCGCTATCGATTCGTACGTATCTAAAGCTACGATATTCTAGAGCGATAATTTCGATTTCTAGATTAGTTCTATATATTTCGTCTATTTTACTAAGTACTATCTTTAAAACCTTCGGCCTCTTCGTACGAATTTATAGTAAATAATCCTTTTAATCTAGTATTCTTCTTCGTTCTATATAACGATAGAATTTAGCTAAGTATTATTAATAACTTACGAAGGTAATAAATTCGTAGATATCGTATATAGTAGGTTCGAATAGAATATATTATAAATTTCTTTTAGTATATTAAGATAATAGCTATATAATTCGATAACTTTAATTATAATATACTTCGTATTCTTCTAATTAAGCTTCTTATTCTTCCGCGTCGTATATATATTTCTTAAGTCGAGCTAGACCTTATCGCCTACGCGAAACTCTATTAACTATTATCTTATATAGTTTATAATTTCCTCTTACTCTTATTAAGTAACGGCTATAGAAGTTTAAGCCTATTTTCTCGCCTTTTAGAATTTTCGTACGATTTCTTCGCTCTATCGTATTAAGCTATTTTCTTCTTTATCTTCGCGAAGCTTATCTTATAGTTATACGAAGTCGATATTATATTCGTAAGATAGGAAGAAAGGGCTTATACTAGTCGATTAGGCGTTTCTATTATTAATTACTAACTTAGTAATTAGTAGGAATTCTACCTAATTATCTTAGGCTTCGTTTACGAACGTATATATATACGTCTTAATCGTTTAATTTATTCGTTTCGTAGATTCGTTCGTTTTAGGATAATATATAGTAGATAATCGGCGTACGATACTTAGTAGCTAATATACTTATTTCTATAGAGCGCTTACGAACTAGATTCTTCTATTCGATATAATAGCTCTCGATAAATCGTAGGTTCTATAGAATATACGTAGAAATAGAAATACTATATTTTACGACTTAATCGTACGTATCGATTTAAGGATAATTCCTTTTCCTAGTTAGTTCGTAATTACTATTAAATTCGTATAGCCTAGACTTTCTAGGAGCTTCGTAATAAAGTCGATAAATATCTCGCTCTATATTTAATTCGATATAGAAAGAAGTTTTAGAAATTCTTATTTTCTTTTCCTCTAAACTTTTATTTATTCGTAGATATCGTAGTTTCGTACGAATTATCGAGTATCCTATAGTATATTCGACTAGAAGAATTATCTTACTATTAAAGAGCTCGTTACCTTTCGCCCGAAGTATTCGCTAATTACTAAGTTATAGATTTCTTAAATTAGAAACGTATATAAAGGTTTTAAGTTCGAAATCTATAGTCTTCTATAAAAGTATATATTTCCTTAGCTATTAATTATATACTTAGCGATAGATACTTTTATCGCTAGAAAAGATAGAAACTTCGATATTCCTCGAGTAATTAAATTCTTAATCTATTCGTACGTTTCGTTCGACTCTACTATTATAAACTAGTTAGTATTAACTATATTACTCGCTAGTTAGTCTTTAGTAGAAGATTCTTCTACTTATACGAAAGCTACTTAAATCGCTTCTTTCGTATCGAAGAATTCCGGCCTTAATAGTCTTATTATATAATACTATAGTCGATCGTCCTTTTCTTCTTTCGATATATCTTATTCTCTTCGCGATAGCGCGTCGGCCTATACGTTATTCTTTTCTTTAAGGTAGAAGATCGTAAAATTATATCGTAAGAAGATAAGAGACTATCGTATTTATCTTTCTATAAGCTTTCGTACGATTATAAAGTACTCTAGATTCTATAATTTAATTATATTTCGAATTTATTTATACTTCTTAACTTAGTATTCTATTCTTTAAGATAACGTATAATAGCTAGTATTTCTTTATCGTATATTTTATAGTTATATTTCGCGAATAAGTTCTTTTTTAAAAAGAATACGTAGAGTCGTACGAAATTATCTTCTCCTATCTAGAATAAGGTACTATCTATATACTATTTAGAAGTATTAACTTCTAGAAATATTTCTTTTATATAGTTAAATAGAGCGAGAATCGGAGCTATTATAAATATCTTCTTTAGTCGTACGAACGCTATATCGACTTCTAAATTCTAATAGAAAGTCGAATTCTTCTATATAAGTTTTATAATTAGTAAGATTATCTCCGAGAAATCCTTAATAAACTTTCGATAGAAGTTTACGAAACTAATAAAATTCTAGACGCCTTTAATAGACTTAGGAGCTTACTATTCTTAAATTATAATAACCTTTACTAGATTTATTTATACGCCTTATTTCGCGTTAATAATAAATCTTAAGTACTTTACTAACTTAACTTCGAACTCGTATTTATCGATATTAACTTAAAGCTCTACTTCGCGGAGTTAACTTAAGACTTTTCGTACGTAGTTTTAATACTCTCGTTATATTTCCGAAGAATAGATTAAGATATCGTCTATATACGCTAAGTAGAAAACGTTAAGGTAATTTCGTAAGGCCTAATTAATATACTTCTAGAATATACTAGGCGCGTTAATAAGTCTAAAAGAAGTAACTAGCTATTCGAAAAGGCTATATCTTATACGAAATACTATTATCTACTCGTTTCCTTTTATAATTCGACTTTTATAAAAGGCCGCGATAATATCGAGCTTCGTATACTATTTTATTTATTCGATATTTCGTAGAGTCTCGTAGATTAGTAGTAATAGATATTAATCCTTCTTCGTTAGCTTATTTAACCCTTAATAGTTAATATAGAATCGTAATTCTTTTCTTAGCTTTCGTACGAAGAGAACTAAAGCTACCGCTAACGAGTTACTTACTCTAATAAATTCTTTATTAAGAAGTTTAATAAGCGTACGCTATAGTATTAAGAGTTCGTCTCGAGATATATTATATAGCGAGCTCTACGGAACTTAAGGTTTTTTTTCGTCTTTTAGTTCGAGGTCGATCGCGTAGTCGATTTTATCTATATTTTAGACCGGACAGCCTAGTAAGCCCTAGGCTACCGTAGGCTCGCAGCGCTAGGCTGCAATAGATACTTATTATAAGCTTATAGGGTAAACCTTAATTCCTATAGGCTCGCTAGGCTTAGCCTTAAGTACTATAGGCTCGCTAGGCTTAGCTTAAGTACTATAGGCTTATATAGTATATTACTTCTACGCATCGAGCTAGGACTTCGTATAGCTTCTAACTAAGTAAGTATACTTTTAAACCCTCTATTTCCTAAGGTATATATATACTCTAGTTATTTCTAAGATCTATATAATTACTATCTTCTCTATCTTCTAGATATTACTATATTATCTATATCTTTAATTACTACTATAGCTTCTATTATAGTAATAATAATATTCGTCTCTATAGATCTTATAATATAGTATACTTCTCTAGAGATATACTCCTATAGTAATAAGTAACCTTAGCGATAAGATTTTTCTATATTAACTATATTAACTACTAGTAATACTAGTTATAGTACTAGATTATCTATAGAGATTACTAAAGTTATCGAGGCCCTATTAACTACCTCTCTACGTATTAACTCCTAATATCTTAGTTATTCTAGTACCTTCGACTATACTATAGGAAGACCTTACCTCTCCTATATTAGTTCGATTAAGTATACTAGTAGTTACTACTAGGCTAGGATTAATTATAGGATTAGACCTAAATAGTTCTAGCCCGTCCGAGTCGGAAAAGTTATATTATTCTAGCTAAGCCCGAAGGTTTACGGGTAAGAACTTACTATATACTTCTAGTATACTAAGATCGTTCTTATAGGGGTTTTCTACGAGTTCTTTATCTACTACGTTACCGTCTATTTGGGCGATATAGCTTTTAATTCGTTTAGTTAAGATAGTATAGATTATATTCCTCTTAACTCTACTTTACTAGTACTATAGTATACGGAAACGACGGTATCTATCTAGTAAGACGTAAGTACTAACCTATATTAAGTAATAATACTTACTCTCGTAGTCTTAATTAGTCTTAATAGTATAGTACCTACCGCTCTTATACTCCTTTAAGTACTACTAGATATATATTACGGTATAGTAGATTATTTCTACTCGTAGAGGGCTAAATAGATACTTTATTATACTATATCTATCTACTTCCGAGTTTACTTTAATCTAGAAAACCCTTACTATTAGCTTAATAATAGACTAAGATATCTATCTATCTACTAAGTCCGCCTTATACTATATTAGTACGCTAATATTTATATCTTAAGTCTACGTACCTCTTAGTTTATACTACTTCGATTACTATTTCTATATATAAATCTATCGTCTACTAGGAGCTACTATACCTTCTCCTAAGTTTTTTCTCTTAAGTTATCGATCGAAAAGAATTTCCTTACTTATTTACGGACGCGCTATATAACCTTAGAGCGATAGTCGCTAATAGAGTCTTTTAACTAGAGAAGGATATTATTAATATAGTATAGTATAGAGTATCCTAAATTAATATACCTCTCTTACCTTAAAATCTTCTAGTCTTCGCTTAATATCTAGGTTCTCCGAAATACGATACTTTTTCCTATTTTATCTTACTTTCTTCTACGCTCTTTCTACTAGTTTCTTAGTATACTTATCGTTTATATTAATCTATATATCTATCCGACGCTTATCGTAGTCCTTCGTTAAGCTATTTATACTATTACTAGAGAGAACGAGTATAGCTACGAGGTACTTATATACCTTAATTATCTCGATATACTCTTCTAATAACGCTCCCTTCTAACGTCTTTTAGTATCGTAGAAGATACTAGATACGTCGCCTACTAAATAATAGTTATCTATATCGGTAATATTACTACGATATCTATAGGCCTTTTCTAGGTTCCGTCGTAATCGGCTAAGTTCGTCTCCGCGTCTACTTATATTTATATCCTCGGACGTAAAGGAAGTTACTAAACTATTTATTCGTAAGAAAGAGGAAAAGAAGTTCTAGAATCCTAAGGTAGTAGCGCTTAAGTATTATTCGAGCGGCGACGAGGCTACTCTCCTTACTATTAGCCTCGCTCGTAACTTTTAGCGCGTTAGTACTATTAAATATAATTTAATCTTCGTAAATTAACGCTATATAGCGTAGCGATTACTAAACTAAACTATTACCGAAGAGTACTTATACTTACTATTATAACTTATAGTATATTAGGCGATAGTATTAGCCTTAGAATAAAGTCTTTATCTTTAAATTTCTCCTTAAGCTCCTCGTTATACTACTAGTTATACTACTCGTATTCGTCTTTATTATCCTACGCTACCTCTATCGATAGATCGGCCGATAACGATACTAGTCTCCTAGGAAGCTAACTCGCCCTAGCCTATCGTTTCCTCGATATTAGGGAGTCTTCTAATTTATTACTAGTTAGCTAATCGTCGATATCTATTTATTTTCTTTAAACTCCGTTAAAGTTAGCTAGAGTATTTTTAATTATTCTATAGCTTCGATTTAACGCGTAACGCGTCGGTAGAAGTTTATCGCTATAGCGCGTCGTTAAGGCCTCCTCCTTATACGACGCCGATAAGGTATCCTCTTACCTTAGTCGGTCTCTACTTCGGTTTCTAGCTTAGTCTCTATATTACCTACTCCTAGCTCTATCCGTAGAGTAATTAGTATAGCGTTTATATTTCTCTAGTCGCGTTAGACTTACTATTCCGAAGTTTCCCTTACTTCTTCTTATACTTATTTCTTTTCGTATTATCGTAGACTATACGACTATATCTTAGCTATATATAGTAGTATATTAAGACCCCTACTAGTTAAGTAGCGTAAGAAAATAGTAATATTAACGCGCCTTAGTACTAACCGGAATATAGTGCTTAAAGAGAGAAAGGCTAATTATTTTATAATTAGTATACGCGTCTACTAAGAGTCGACGCCCTAACTAGCCGAACTAGGTATAGTTATTCTAGGCCTAATCTAGCGCGATATACCTAGATATAGCCTTAGTTAAGTTAAATTTATATTATTAATCTCGATTCTACCTACGACTCTCTTATAGCCTACTATTTATTTAATAGGTACCCTATACCTACTAGATCTACGTCTTATCTATACGTACGCTTATTCGTATTTCCTACTTCGATTTCTATTATACCTTAAACCTAAGACGACGTTCTCCCTAGTTATATATATTCTATACCGCCGCCCGCTAGATCTACTAACTCGATATACGTATCTTACTAATATTCGTATATTTATAGGAGATAACGTCCTTATCGGGCGCGTATACGATATCTTTCGTTAGAGAGTTTACGAACTTTCCGAATACTAAGTCGTCTATCCTTACTACCGTCGTATTATATTTATCCGAGAAGTAAAAGTCTAATAGCCGATAGATTATACCCTTATCCTCCTAATACCGCCGGACTATAATTACGCTTATTAGTAATAACGTATCTCTAGATACTTATAAGAATAGAGGATACGTCGATTAGGAGTATATAGAAGATACTAGCGATAATACCTAGGTATTCTCGTTATCGATCGGCCTTCGTACTAAATACTTACGACTAGACGTATATTCTTTATTCGTATTCGTCGTTAATTTTAGTATCTAACGTTCCTCGAGGCGTACCGCTTATCTTCGATAGTTACGGCTTAGCTACTAAGCTATACGTCGAAGGTTACTCTATATCGTCGATTTATCTAGCTTTACTAGGATATAGCGGTACCGTCGTACTTTTAGTATCTTCCTAATCGTATCTTTTAATATTCGCCTTATAGCTATCTTCTATATTCGTTCGCCTAGTATTCCTATCTCTTATAGTATTACTTAGAAGGTACTATATATATTATCGTACTCTTCTAACGTAATTTACTATCGAGATATCGTTCCGGTAGTATAATTAACGCGTCTCTAGACTATTATTTACTAGAAGAACGTTTCTAGTCGCGATTCCGGCGGTTAAGGTAGTCTTTACTATAAAAAAAAAGAGGCCGTCCTTACTTAATAGAACTATAGTCTACGCTACTCTAGGTCTAAGTAT
Organism: Exophiala aquamarina CBS 119918; assembly: GCF_000709125.1. Classification (NCBI taxonomy): domain Eukaryota; kingdom Fungi; phylum Ascomycota; class Eurotiomycetes; order Chaetothyriales; family Herpotrichiellaceae; genus Exophiala; species Exophiala aquamarina. The sequence continues at coordinate 20,622 of NW_013550570.1, read as the reverse complement.
ATTTATAACTATATTCTACTAGTAGGCGAGAATTTTAGTAGAGGTAAGTAGTAGTATATAAGTAGTCGTATAACGGCGCTTAGTTATTTAATCTAAATATATAACTACCGATTACTTAATCGTCGATATTAAGAGTTAATTAAACCTAAGTAAATCTAACTAGAACTTACGGGAACTACCTAAAGTTATCTACTCGTATCTATTTTAAAATATCGAGTACTAGATTTACTTACTTAGGCTAACCTTATTTACTCTATATATATACTCTATAATAATAGTAACTATTATCTTTTCTTATCTACCTTATAAATACCTTATAATACTATTAATTTAACTTTAATCTATATATCTTATCTATCTATAGTCTTAATCTTTAAACCTTATTAATTACTAGTACTTTTCTACTATTACTCGCTTCTAGAATAAGTAGTACTATTAGTACCTTCTAGGTCCTACTACTATACTTTACCTACGCCTTAAGTATTTCCTTCCTAAGCCTCTACTTAGTTAGTACCTTTAGCGGAAGTACTCTCTTAAGCTATTATAGTAAGTAGTTTAATATTATCTATAGAGAAGTATAGGCTTATAAGGAGAAGTATTTTCTTATACTCTCCTCCGCTCTTTAACTATTTAGTCTAAAGTATTAATAGAGTACGACTATTTACTTTATTAATAGCCTCTTTATTTCCTATAATATATAGTCTAACTTTACTACGACTAAATACGACGTTTATACGAGCTCGATCGACTTAATAGCCGGCGCTCTTTCCGAGAATTAAAACGTCGGTAATAGTAATATCCTATTCTATTCCTTAACTTCTATTAAAGATCTTAATATCGACGCTAGTATATTTTTTACCCTCTATTTAGATAAGATTATATAACGCTTACGAGTAGAAGCGAACCTATATACTATACCTAGTAAGAATAGTAATAGTTATATTAGGATAGGTATTAACTACGAGCTTAACTAGGTTAATTCTAATTATAATATAGATTAGGTTATATCGCGATCCTATAGTATCGAGCTTCTTAGTTCTATTAGTAAGCTCCTTATTCTTCTTTAGCTAAACGCGAACGTTAATATAAACGAGAATACGTTCGCGACCGAACGTTTCTTTATTAAACTATCGGACCTATTATACTAATA
>NW_013550570.1:14472-14982 GCF_000709125.1 Exophiala aquamarina CBS 119918 | reverse complement strand
TTTACGAGCTAGTTCGAATACCTAACGTTAGTTATTATTTAAACTACCTATATAATTCTAAGTAGATATATCTACCTAGATAGGAGCGAAAATATCGTACTTTAGAACGACGACTATATTATTTTCTAATAGTAGCTAACTAAGAGTAAACGCGTAGCTATCGATAGGAGCGAGACTAAGTTCTTTATAGAGTACTACTATTCCTATAACTCGATATCGATAAGGATAATTACTCTAGATAATCTAAAGCTTAACCGAGAGTAGAATAGTAGTATTAATTACTTCGACGTCGAGAGAGAGTTCCTCTTAAGGTAGAAGAATATCGTTAAGATTAAAGTCTAGTAGTCTATAGTTAAAGCTTTATAACTCTTTATTCTACTTTATAGTAAGGTAGATAGCGAGGAAGGTAAGAGGGATACTAGATATATCGGTCGTAACTATTACGCTTAATATATTATTAAGATCCTTATTCTCGATATCTATAACTTTAATTCGATTATTAGGAGAAAG
>NW_013550570.1:11461-13682 GCF_000709125.1 Exophiala aquamarina CBS 119918 | reverse complement strand
ATAAGGAACTAATAGATAAAGGTAGAATCTAATTCCTTTTAATTTATAGAGACGTTAGTCGATTATACGCTAATACGGCGTTATCTTTCTTCTTATATAAAGGCGACTAGGACGTTAAGAAAGTACGAGAACTATAGATATTCCGTAATTATTACGGTATACCGCTAGTACGAAGTACCTTAGCGTAGAAACGAGTAGCTTATTCGTAACGACATTCGGTATAAATAAATAAAACGCTCCTCCTTCGTAGCGAATAGTAACTACCCTAGGATATCTAGGTTAATTAGTCGCGTAGATATAGTAAGCTACGTAGAGATCTCCTTTAGGTCGAGTAGATTAGTCTACTTAAGCTTAAACTCTAGTAGGTCTTATATTACTAGTATATTAATCGCCCTCTAATTATACTTAAAGATCTATTACTCGAAAGTATCGTATCTATTAGTTAGCCTATACTATTCCTTAACGATAAACTTATACGCGGCCTCGAATATCGCGGTATCGAACCTATCTACGCTATCGAATCGACGGATTATTATCGAGTAATAGGAGAAGGCGTATAGCTTAGGGATATTAAAGCCGGTCGATAGCGCGATAAAGAAACGAAAGACCTTCTTTAGGAGATCTATTCGTCGAAGGGCCGTATTTAGCTACGAGAGAGTATCGATATTATAACTATAGTACTATATATATAGCGTAAAATTAACTATAGCGCGGACGAATTAAATTATTAGTCGAGAGAGTAGCGGCGCTAATATCGATATTAACTAGCGAAGTATAGCCTTTTACTTAACTCTAGTCTATTATACGACGTTACTAAAGGTAGTAAACCTTCTAAGTATAGGGAAAGTAGGTATAATATTAAATCGCTAGTTAAGCGACGTCGTAGCGAGGGAGTCTCCTAGAGTAGCTTTTAGAGCCTCTAATACCTAGTTCGTAATTATACGATAGACTACGCCCTTAAAATACTAATAGAGTAAATCGATATATATAATCTCGTATATATTAACGCGCTAGAACTTCTATATAAAGCTCGTAATATCGTCGACGTTTATAGAGGCGTCCCTATTATTCGATACCGCCGTATTCTATATATATCGTATATTAGTAGCGCTAGCGTAGTTACGCTTTCGCTTACGATTAAGTTTATATACTTATACGATAATATCGTAGGTATATTAATACGTACGTAAGGGATACCGCTCTACCGAAGTTAACTACTCTCGCTTAACCGGCGAAATCTAATAGATTATATAGTACTAGCCGCTTTTAACTCCCGTAATTAGGGCCTATTCCTTATAGTCGGCTACGAAGCTACTAATAATAGAATAGTATTTCCGTATTAGGCCGTCGGCGTAGCGTAGCGATACTCCTTCTAATTTAAGACGAAATAATTCTAGTACGATATACGTATTATTAGTTCGACGTCTACTCGGAGAGTAGTAGACTAGAATAATAGATCGGCGCTACGCTTACCTCTAGTTATAATTTTTATAGCTTAGTTATAGACTAGCCTCCTAAATATATAGGACTTAAGTCCGAGTAATCGATAATCTTTCTTCTTTAGGATAGATAGGAATTCTAGGAGGATCTTAGACGAACGTTTCTAGAAGCGTCGAGTATTTTTATCTAGATTTTCGATAGTAATATAGACTAGATAGGAGGACTTATCGTTATAGTACTAGGTTAGTTATATCTTATTAAACGCGATTATTACGGAAACGATTATTACGCTAGGTAGTAGTACTTTCTATATATTCTACTACTAGAAATCTATATATATTTTATTCTAGATACGATATATTTTATCCTCGTCCTTATATAAACGTACCGAAGTATAGGAGAAGTTAGGCTAGAAGGGCGGATAACTAATAAGAAAGCGAATAATACTTATAATCGAGCGATACCTTATAGTATAAGTAATTTATAAATTCGCTCCGAATAGTAATACTATAATCTAGCGCTCTATAATCTTATCGTTCGAAATACTATAGAGGATTTTTTCTAATATTTATTTCTATTTAGCTACCGAATTAATAGATAAAAGTATTTTCTACGAGTCTATATAGAAACGAAAGAACTTATTTATAGAATTACTACTAATCTTAGTCTAGAATAGCTAGGTATATAGTTTATATTCTACTAGACTCTAGAATAGAAGGAAAACGCTTAGGTATATTAAATAGAAAGGTAGATTTAGTAAGGCTTCTAGTAACGGTAGACT
>NW_013550570.1:5855-11141 GCF_000709125.1 Exophiala aquamarina CBS 119918 | reverse complement strand
AATAGATATATCGCTAGAATAGAATACTAGTAGGGCCGAAATATAAGGAGATATACCGTATTAGCCTTCGAGTATTCTATAGTTATCGATAGTAGTAGAGATATATACGAGCGTAGAAAGTACTTATAATATTAATATAATCGACGCTATTCGATAGCTATAGCGAAATAGTATTTAATATAGTCGTTTATAGTAGCCTAATCTCGACTATACTTAGCTAGGTAGCTTTAGTCTATTCTAACTATTATATTACGTAACTTTATAGGGCTTAGTATATAGATAGAAGTATAATATTATATAATAGTACGCCTTAGTTACTTATTTTAATATCTTCGCGTTATCGACGGTAAATACTAGTTTCGAGTAAGGTTACGTATTATCCTTACTATCGACCTAGAAGTATAACGGCCTTTCGCCTATAGTTATTTTAAGTAGGCGTATTCTAAAAGATCCTAATAAGGAGTTAACTTCTATACGAAAGTAGCTACGCTTACTAAAACTACGTTTCTTCTTCTCTATACTATCGAGAACTACGTCGATATATTACGATATACTATTTAACTCGATAGAATAATTCTAGCGGATCGAAGACTATACTTAATTAAAACCTTAGAATAAATCTATATACTCTAACTAAAAGCTTTATTTACTCCTTCGACGTATATAACTTTACGATATTAAGAGCTTATAAGCTCTTTCTATTATTAGTTAATCGATAGAGTACTATATTAAACTAGTCCTTGATATAGACGAGCCTTATATATAAAATAAGTCGCTCTATTAGGCTTCTAACGCTTAGAAGTTAAAGGTATTATAAGCTATTAAGCTCTATATTATATATTAAATAATCGAAGACTATACTTAATTAGACCTTAGAATAAATCTATAGACTTCTAATTAAAAGTCTTACTTATCCTTTAACGCGTAGAACTTAGCGATATTAAGAGCCTATAAGCTCTATGTTAAGCTAGTCCTCGATATAAACGAGTCGTATATATAAAATAAGTCGCTCTACTAAGCCTTTAACGCTTAGAAGTTAGAAGTATCGTAAGCTATTAAGCTTTATATCGTAAACTATAGTTAAAACTAAAAAACTTCGCTAAGCCTCGAAGGAATACTTAAAGATAGACTAACTATACTTAAATCTAGGAAAACTTATTAATTTATAGATTTATAGATAAGTCTAATCTTACTTTTACTTTACTTCTTTCTTATACCTTATTCTTACTATTAGGCCGCTAATTAAATTCTAAAACTCTCCTTACTACTCTAAGTTACTAACTATTCTTCTACCTCCTTTAATCTTTATATAAGAATATCGAGCGAGTAAATACTTCCTATAGGTGTATATCGTAATAACTACTACGTAGTAGCTTCGAGCCTAGTCGTAGGTCGTTATAAAATAAAATATTTACGATCCTATTAATACTAGTAAAAACTACTTTTAAGGAGATATTAACGCTATCTTCTAGCTTATACTATTAGAGCGTCGTCTCTATATAATTACTATTTTAGAGCTCTTATATAAGTATAAATTTACTTAGGCGTCGTTCGAATTCGATATAAGTAAAGGCTTAATCTAAAATATAATCGATAAATTAAAGGTTAATATTCCTAATTATTTATTAACTTAAGTAGAAACTAGTAGGAAATCTAAAAAATAGGTAGACTAAGCTATTTATCGTTAGATCTAAACGATTTACTATAACGAGTTAAAGAAGGCCGCTAGAAATCTTAAGAAGTAGATCTAGAAAGAGCGAAGCTAATTATCGTCTATATTAGGTTCTTCGTTTCCCTCGTAAAGTCTTAAACTAGAAGATTCTCTAGTATCTTTATAAATAAATAAGGCGGTAGATACTCTATCTATATAACTAGTATTTTCTATAGTACGAACTCTAGCTAATATTAAATTAGAAGACTAGTCCGCGAGACTATAGTATTCTAATTAATAAGACTAAAAGATCGTTATCTATATTAGCTTTTCTAGTACTAAGTCTACGTTAGATTTCGTAGAATTAGAGTCGTAGTAGAATTACGACCGTATATTCGACGAAATTAATAATATAGCTAAGTAAGGAATAGAAGAATATAGCGACTCTTTACTCGTTATCGATTATTTTATATTCTAGCCGCTAAAACTTAGGCTAGTCGTTAGATTTAAGAATAGATTTAGCTTCGGTAAATAATTTAACTAGAAGTTTCTAGTTAATCGAACTCGAGATAATATATATAATATAGTTATATATTAAAAAAAACTAGTACGATTAAACTCGAATAACGATTATATAGACTTTATAGTATAGTAGATATTATATAATCGACTAGAGGAAAATAAGTATTAATATAGTATATTCTAAATAATTATTACTATTTTTAACTAAGTCTTACTAACTATCTCTATATATAGGCCTCCTTAGTATATACTATTTTAATAAAAGTACTTAACGTCGTTATAGCTCTATACTAAATTACGACTTATATAACTTAGAACCTAATATTCGACTATAGACTATTACCTAGAAAAATATAGTCGATCGTACTAGAAACTTAGTTTATTTAAAGTAGAATATCGAAAAACTATTAGAAACTAATTCTTCTATACTATCCTTACCTAGATAGACTATATACTAAACTAATTCTAAGTACCTTCGGTACGAATAGAATTCGATAATAGATATAGATATATCGATAAACTCGATTTAAGTATCTAAAGCTTCGATACCGCTATCTTTAAATACTAGCTAAAAGCGTATATAAGAAGAAGTAAACTCTACTATTTAACTATTATCTTCGAAGCGCCTAAAATTAGTAAACTCTTTATCGAAAATAAAGTCTATCTAATAGTTCGTCGCTCTAAATCTAAATCTAGACGAGATAAAGTAGATTCGTTAAAAGGTCTAGACTTTAGTTCTTTTTAATACGTCGTCGCTTAACGAGCCTAAGTTTCCTCTACTAAAGAAGATAGCGACGAACGTTTTCGAAGCTACTCTAGGCCTAAAGGATTCCTAACTAAGTATAGTATTATCTACTATATCGTAGTCTATTTAAGTAATCTACGTAGATAACTTATTCGACTCGAATAATAATACTAAAGCGATAGATATTAATAATAATATAATATTAGCGTTAAACGAGAATAATAAAAATTTTCTAGCTAATACTATAGCTAACTTTATAATACTAGAATACTATAAAATATCCTCGTTATCTTTAGTTCTACTATCTTAGAAAGAAAGTAGAGCTAATACGATACTCGATTAATTTAAGTTAATATAAAGTTAATCCTATAACGAGAATTAAGAGGAGTTTAACGAGTATAACGAGTAAGAAGACTCTACCGAATTAAGTAGTCGACTTACCCTAACTACTAAAGACGAATTCTTATAGGAAGCGCTCGATAAAGAGGAAGCCGATATAGAGGCTATAAAGATATTAAAATAACTAAAATAAGAGAAGATATAGCTCGATAAGGATATCCTTCGACGAATATATATTTTTTTTAAAATCGATATCGATAGTAGGAACTCTAAGGCCTTCTTTAACTTTTAAGGTATACGAAGATCTTTAATAGTATACTAAGCGTATAGCGCGTATTAAATACTCGAGCGAAAGATCTTTAGTACGATTTTAGTCGACGATATAAAAGTTCGCTCCTTAGGTATCTCGATCCTTAAAGATAATTCTAGTATAGGGAAATCTACCTCTATCGCTACCCTAATATTCTTAACTCGACTACTTAAAGAAGCCTATAATAAAGTTTAAAATTATCGCTAATTAAATAATTCGAAATAACGAAAATAATACTTACTTATATTAAATAATAAATACTAATAATTAGTTAATATAAAGTATTTAACTAAATCGTTCGAGATCTATTATCTCTATATCGAATATAGTCTATCTACTTAACTACGACCTATAAAAAGTATAATTATCTTTTACGTACTATATCTCTTTATCGTTAATTCGATTAAGGAATTCTATAATTAAATTAATATAAATTAGAAATAGAATAAGTTTAAATTTAAGGTCTATATATAAGTAACCTAATAAAAGGGGAAAAAGATAATATATATAAAACTAGTAATCGGAAACGAGATCGTTAAGAAAAATATTAAAGAAATATATATATCTATAAACGCTACTTAAACTCTTTATATAGATATAGACTAAAACGGCCTTTAAGGATTAACGCGAAAGATTTTCTTTACTATATAAGAAGCCTACGATAATTTAATAGTTAAAATAAATATTTATAGCCTTATTCCTTACGAGCGCTAGATTCGAGACGAATTCTACTAGACCTATAAAATAACTAATAACTTAATAACCTAGAGTAGAAAGTCTATTTACCTTCGAGCGCGATTTAAGTCGTTTAGTACTCCTAAGATTATATTAATATCTAGTACTTCTATTCGAATAGAACTTTAAGATCTTAAAGGCGTATCGTTACTATAGTTATATAAACTTATAATCTTAGAGAACCCTAAACTTACGAGTTACCGATACTAAAAGGAGACTAAAGATATTAAGAAGTAGAAAAATTTAACTAGTAATTAGATTAATAATCTATTTTAGTTACTATATATATCCTTAGGACTACTATAGCTACGAGCTTATATTAATAAGCTAGTATATATAAATATAGTATAATAGAAGTTAAAGGTCCTTATATCTACTATTATAATTTAGTAGTCTCTCGGCTCTAGGTAGTTCGACGATAAAATTTTAATAAGTATTTCTTAGATAAACTACTATTAAAGTAACTATAAGATAAAAAAGAGTTATATACGCGAAATTAGCTAGCTTACTCGAGTCCTAGCGGAAGAAAATAATACTAATAATTTATTAATCGCCCTAACGATATAGAAATATAGGACTTTTCTTCTACTATATAAAATATAAAAGGCGGAAGGAACGAAGAATATAGTATAGTACTAGTTCGGTAAGGAATAGCTCGATAAAAATAAAGTTAGGCTACGTAACGGGTTAGGTTAGATAACTCGTAGACCTTTTATAACTCGAGTAAAAAGCCCTATAGGGTTTTTAGTCCTTATAAAAACTCGATTAACTAAAAACTTAATAGGGTTTATACTCCTATTAGGTTTAGTCTTAGTAGCCTAAATTACTAAAAATATCTATATATTACCCTAGCTATATTAAAATACTATACTATATAGTATTTTATAATTTATAAACTAATCTTTTTACTTAAGGCTAATATAATAATCTAGACTTTACTAGAGTCCTTAATCTTTACCCTAGAGTCCTATATAGTTCTAAAAT
>NW_013550570.1:3825-5420 GCF_000709125.1 Exophiala aquamarina CBS 119918 | reverse complement strand
GAATTTTAATAACTAGAGTTAGGCCTCGTAATAGTATAGATAGTATTAGTATTTAAGATCTTAGCCTTAGGATTATACGGTATCGAAGCTAAGTTCTACTAGGCCTACTTACTAATAGTTTCGATATTACTAATTATCGTCGTTTTATAACTCGATACTTAGTAATATAGCTAGTAGAGATTCCTCGAGGACTTCTACTCTTATCCCCTAATAGTAGTAGTTAACTATCGTTAGGAGTAAGTATAGAAGTCCTTAGGTTCTATAGCGGACTCGATATTAGTAATAGTATAATTAACGAAGCTAGTAGTATTTAGTAATATATAATAGGACTAGCCTAAGGATTATAGCTTAGAAAGCTATCGATTCGGGATTAACTATCGCTTCGAGATATCTCCTCCTTAAGATTATTATTAGTATTAATATAAGTATTATCGTCCTTATATATTCTCTAGCGAGTTTATAGAGGTAAAATATCTATATTAATAGATATATTATCCTTATTTATATTACTAATATAGCTAGTATTAATAGCTAAATTAGTTTTATTAATATCGTCTTACGACGCTCTAACCTCCTTCTACTCTTTTAAGACCTTAACTTTCTATAACGACTAACGAAGGTTATAGCGATTAAGTATAAGGAGTATTATAAGAAGACGAATTATATCTCCCTTTAGATAATAACGTCGATATAAGATAAAGTCTCGAGCTTAATTAAATAGTCTTTCTACCCCTATACTCGCGGTAGAAATAGCTAGAATATCGCGAGCGATACTAGCGAGCTAGGAAAAACGCGTCTTATTCTACCTCTACTATTAAAGTAGATTAAATATACTACTAGCTAAGTATAAGTTAGGTAAGTATCTATATAAGGATTAAAGAGAGCGTACCTAGAACTTCCTTAACTAGTTCTTTTAAGTAGCGCGTAAGCTTAGACTTCTTTAGACCCTTAGGGCGGCTATATCTTATTAAGAAAAAGGTACCTAAATTAGGACCTAAATATCGGCTTTTAGTACTATTTAAAGTATAGGAGACTATATTTTTATTTAGCTAATTTCTACTATATCGACTCGAAAGACTATAATTAAAGGAGTTCTCTATAGGTAAAGTTAGAGTTAGTTATATTAGTAATAAACTAAAAACCGAGTCTAAGCTAAAAGCTAAGTTTAAGTTAAGCGCCGATTACTATAGCTATACTTAAAGTTAACTATCTTAATTCCTCTTACTAAGTAGCTTTAAGAGATACTTAATATAGTAATTTTTCTAGAGTAGTTAGTAAGAATTAATATAAGGAATAGTAGAGAGGGGAAATATCTATCGAAAACTTCTATTATCTTCTCGCTAGCTTTCCTTTTTAAATATAGTTATCTTCTATTTAGGCGATAATAATATAGCTATAGTATATATATAACTAATCTAGTACTAAGTACTACTATAGTACTTTAAGAGCTTTTCCTACGCTTTTATAAGACCTTTTCGTAGAGCGACCTTCTAGGGAAGCCGCTTTCGCTCTAGTTTTACTATAAATTTTTCTATATAGTTAAATAGCTTATTATAGACCTAATATATATACTATATTATTATACTACTAACTAT
>NW_013550570.1:1053-3530 GCF_000709125.1 Exophiala aquamarina CBS 119918 | reverse complement strand
GGTTAAATTCTAGCGAGTTTTAATATCTTAAATAATATTTAGAGGTAGCTTACGATACTTCTAATAATTATAGAATCGTTAACGTCGCTATAGACTACTATTAATATAGATCGTAAGGTTACGAATCTAAAGACTTATTAGTATAGCTATATAAAGATTCTTATATAATAGACCTTCTAAAATATTATCGTTACTAATCTACTTAAGCTAGGAATATCTTTAATATTAATATAAAGATAACTAATATCGTTATACTTATCCTAGACTATAATAATCTTTTTATTTTTTACCGCTATACGTAAGGAGGAGAGTAGCTCTTCGATAGCGAGCTAAATAACGTAGGTAAGGTAAGGAGTATAAATAATATAAGACTACTTTTAATAGAGCTCTTCTATAGCCTTATTAAGAAGAGTAAATATCTTTCTATTATTCTTTACATTATCGGTAGTAATAACTATAACCTAGTCGATAGAGATATTAATATATTTAAGAGACTAGAGGAGGTAGGTATAGAGAGTAGTACTAGTAGTAACGTTATTAATCGAAGCGAAGTCGATAAGAATTTCCTATAATCTCTAGAGAGTATCGAGAAAGTACCTAATAATAGTTAATATTTCTAGAAAATAGAGTTAAAAGGAGGTTTCTTACCCTATAACTACCTAAAAGTAATTATTATTTAGACTTATCTATCTATCTAAAGTAAGAGAAATCTATATACTTAGAGGTAGTTACCTTAATATATCCTTATACCTAGAGATAATTCTTTTATTAAGCCTATTTCTTATAGTTATTAGTATAAGAAGCCTAAGGCGTTAACTATTCGATAGAAAAGCTATTTTAATTAATCGTCGAAACTCTATATTATCTAGCGCGCGAAAGGGTAGACGTAAAGCTATAATAACGCGAAGTATCTAATTATAGAACTCTTCCTAATTAAATATAGTAATTTCCTATATAAGGTAGAACTCGCCTTAGTAGATATAAATATAAGTATCTTAGTAAGAAATATTTAAGAAAAATATATTTAAATACCTTCTTCTTAGAGAAAATCTTCTTAAGTAACTAGTCGCCCTTACTTCGCTATATCTTATAACGTTTACTTTATAAATAATAAGTTAAGTACTTAATCTTAATATTATTCGGTATAGGATACTATAGAATATATCGATAATAAGTATACTTAACGAATAGTATACTATCGGACTCGCGAGCGTATTATTGATAGGAAAGCTAATAGTCTAAGCGTTTTCCTAATACTCGTCGACCTTATAATCGTAATTATCTTATTATAGAAGACTAGTATATTACTTAGTCTAAATATTCGCGTAGCTAAGTAGTAGTTTTCTACTACTCCTTAAATATTTTACTATACTCTTATTCCTATAGAATAAAGTAATCTATACTACTTTAGAATAGATCTCGAAGGCCCTTCTATCGTAGCTTAGTAGGATACTTTATAAGCTCTTAATAGATAGCTCTATTCTATCTTTTAGGAGTTCCTATATTAGGAAGAAGCTAAGTATCTTTATAAGGAGAAAGTAGTATAGTATCTATAAATATTAGTAGAAGAGAGTTATACTTCTAGAATTAATAAGCTAATAAGAATACTTAATTATAAGAATAATTATAAGACGCCTAAGGTTCTTATATATTAAATTATAAGGTAACGTAACTATCTAGGTATAGTAACTTTCTATATTCTTAGATTATAAGGCTACCCTAAGCTCCTAAACTAATAGAAATTACTTTAAAGTTAAACTAAAATCTAGAAAATAGCCTAGGATAATTCGGAACGAAGATAAAATTAGATTATAATCTTCTATATACTACTAATTATAGTAAGCTCTAATAGCTAGGCGCTAGGAAATCTTATAACTTTAAGCTACCCTAAATAAAGTTTCGTATCTCTATAGACTTAAGATAATTAAAGAAGTCGATTTAAGAGAGCCTCCTTAAACCTCTAGTCTATAGACGCCTACTCTATAATCTTATTAATAGATATAGTACTATAAGTAGAAACTAAACTATTCTTCTCCCTAAAAGCCTATATAATCTAATTTACTAATACTCTAGTATCTATTATAGTCTTAATAGACTCCTTAGCCGTAGTAGAAAGGTAAGAATCTTTCTAAGACTCCTCGTATCTTCTCTAGAGTTCTTCTACGATAAAGATAGTAATATCTCTAGATAGTAAAAATAGCTAATTAGCTCTATTAGAAATAGTGTTAAGGATATTAAGCGCCTCGATAGTACGTTCGTAAGTAGTAATAATAACGAGATTAAGCTTTACTAGACCGAAATTATACTCTTCGAACTACGCCTTATTATAATTTTACTAGAACTCGGCTAGACTAGAGAGTATAGCTTCCTTAAGTTAATTATTATTAGTGTATAACGCTATTTATATCCTTATTACTCTACGAACGTTATAGGGAAATACGACGCGTAGATCTAGAGCGCCCTCTAAGTAGTATAAA
>NW_013550570.1:0-1043 GCF_000709125.1 Exophiala aquamarina CBS 119918 | reverse complement strand
ACGTTAATATACGAATTAATATAAGAACTTAAAGAACCTTTAGGAGAAACCTACTAGTAACCTTATCTATAGTACTTACTTAAGTTAGATTAAGTTCCTTTTTACTAGTTTATAGATTAGTAAGTAGAAGGAGGCCTCTTTTCTCTAGTTCTTTAACGATATTATTATAGCGATTAATAGTTAAGATAAGAATATCTCGATATATCTAGTAATTAATTAATATATATTGAGCTTATATACTAGTAGAGATTAGTATATAAGAAATAATATTAAATCCTTATTTCCTTATTTATACTTTTATATCTTTAGCTATATAAGCCTTAATTTCTTCCTTATCTTAAATAGTAGAAGAATTATTTTATTCCTCGTTAATCTTATTATTCTTACTTTAAATAATATTATTAGGAAGATCTAGGCCTTTACTAGTAAGATTATTATTAGAATCGTTAAAATTAATACTCTTTACTTCGACTTATACCCTTATCTCCTTCTATATATTTTTAAGTTAATTAAATTATATATCGTCGTATATAGAGCTATCCTCCTACTAGTTTACTTTAGTAGTATTAATAAGAAGTTTAATCGCCTCGTTTAGGACTTAAGGGCCCTACTTCTTAAGAAATTCGCTTACGAGGGTAGCGTTATTAAATCTATCTACTCTAGTAAAGAAGATATAGATATCTAGCTATACTTTACTTTATTCTTAATTAAATCTATTAGAATATTAACGATTTTTAATATTAATACTTATAAAGTAAAACTTAGTTTATCTTTTCTCTATTTCTTAGTTAATAGTATTCTCCTCTATCTTTACCTAGATACTAGTATTTATATTTATAAAAGTCGAAAGGGTTATAAGTCTCTTACGAACCCTAGACTTCGCTATATTATCGTTATTTACTCTAGAGGCGCCGATTCTTTCGAGCTTAAATATATTCTCTTTATGTAATCTTATCTTAACTACTACTAGATATTATAAGAGTATCTTATTCGCCTTACGCCGAACGCTAAGATTAATCCCTAGCTTTAGTTTACGTTAGCGC